>NC_031974.2:22154449-22454449 GCF_001858045.2 Oreochromis niloticus
AAACAAGAGTGAACTTTGAACAGGTTTTTACTCAATGCAAGGAGTTACAGGACTTGAGAGGGGTCAAAAGTTTAAAAGTTATCTATTGTCACTTTAATGGAAGCCTTTATCGAGAGTGTCGTACAGCATGACAACTCATGCATGGTACATTTTTTAAAAGTCTTTAAAGGCCAACTAAAAGCCCAAAAATTGTCAAGACTCTGAATTTAAAATGGTGATGCTGATACTGTCATTACTTAAATATAAAGAGCCTTAGGAAAGAATGATTGTCTATTCTTGACAAGCTACAATCAGGGGTACATATTCAGAGCGAATGCAGTTTTTTTAATACAGAAAACATGTTCTTTGTTGTAGTTAATTTGTATTAGAAAATGTATTACCAAATTGGCAAATTGACTCAGTGCAAACTCAGTGAACCACTCAAACACAGAACTGTTCACATTTGACATGACACCAAATCAGGGGTGTCAAACATATGGCTGTGTTTAATCCAGCCCACCAGATGGCTTTGCAAAGTGCGAAAATTGCAGAGAGGCTATGATTTATTTATTCATTTTAAATAAATGTATTGCTGTTTCTGCTGTGATGATGTCATCTTTACTACACAGAAGTGGAACTGCATGGAAAGTAAAAGTTTTTTTTCTTGATCCCAACAACTCGTGTGACTCGTGATGATTGCTTTATTTATTTATTATTTTAGCTTTTGTGCTTTCTCCAAAGCACTCTACATGTGAAGGTTTCAACTTTGTGGTTCGGCTGTAATTTGAAATTTTCAATGCACATGCAGTGAAAGGAGACCGACTGAATTGCCGGCTTGAAACTAACGGCTTGACTGTACAACTACAGACTATACTCACTTCCCATGCAGTCAAAGAATCAGGCCCCACACTGGGCTTTTAGGGCAGCACTTTGCACTGTGTCCTTCACAGAATGCCAAAGAGCATTCGCCTCTCCTCTGCTCTCACAGTTAATCGATAGCATGCTTTTCTACCTCCTTAGTAAAAAGCAAAGAGGCTGCTGGTGCACAGTGCATGAGCGTATTTATGTGTTCATGAATGCACGCCTGGATGTGTGACTGTGCATTCTCCTAATAACAAACATTCATAGGCAAGCACACATATACCCACTCTGACTAAACCATTCATACTCAAAGATGGACACTAGTAGTAACCGGAATGCTGGCATGTTCTATCCATCACCCAAGCTGCTGAAATAGAGGAGCGTGGTGGGGTGTTGGCTGAGCAGATAAATCTATAAATCAGATTTGATGCTTTCTGTCTGGCCATTGCTCTCTCGCGCGCACGCGTGTGTGTCTCTTTGCAATTTACTAAGTCAGCATCTCTGCTTGTCCCAGACACAGATTAAAAAGCTGAAACTGATCTGTGATCAGTCATGCTGTAATCCCCTCACGTTGGGCATCATCATTTCATCTCTAGACAACTGTCAGAGATGCCAGCAGACTGGATCAACGTTTATGAAGTAATAATATTAAAACTAATTTCCAAATATTTCCATTTGGGCTCGCATTAAGAAATGTAACGCATACTGTGAATGTCAGTGGCGAGCATTCATTAACCAACAGTTTAATGGGGAATTAATGAAAGTCCAAATTAATCAACTGGGCTGCTAACGGATTGACCTAACTCAATCTGGCCTGCTGTCTTTAATATTATCTTTGTGGCACTCTCAGCAGCTCTAAAATGAGCTCATTGTTAATAAATCCACACAGTATATATTAATTAGTAATTTGACCTCTTTTTACAAAGGTCAGAATTAACCACAACTACTGCTGGAGTGCATTTCAACAAACTGTGTTGTGTGTGTGTGTGTGTGTCTGTGTCTGTGTGTGTGCAAGCAGGGCCATCAAAGAAAAATGGTATATTACACATCACAATCTTTTCCCAGGAATCTAAACCATTTCAAGAACTTGGGCAGTTTACTATTATTTCACAAGCAGAATGTGAATGATGTATTAGTTCAAGTCCAAATATTAAATCCAAGCAACTGGCCCACATTTTACTAAGCTAGTAACTAAAAGGCACGACTAATCAAATGCAAGCTATTAGAATCCAATTTAGACAACTGATCTTTTTTAAATAGCATTAGCTGATTGATACAGAGCTGAAACACAAGCTTGCGCAATCCAGAACAAGTGAGTTTCCAAAAGTGTGCATAGCTGTTGTTTTTCCATCTATAAGCTCAGACTCTGTATTTGATTCAATGTCACAAGTCTGGACTGAACAAAATTTAAGCATTTAAGCAATTGACATACCTTTTAAGCAATATGCATTCAATAAAACACACTGAGAACAGTCAGATTACATTTTTTACCTAGAGGGACAAGTTGCCTGCAATCAGTTGCTGAAACCTTGAAGTGCCAATAAAATAAAATAAAAAACTGTACTTGGCAGAGAGCAACACTGATCAAAAATGTAATACATTGAAGTCCTGTGGCATGAGTTTGGCAACACAGTGACTGTAGATTATGCATACTCACACTAATATCTAGAGCTGAACATGGCAGACAAAAATATGTGGCCCCATCCTGCGAGCCATCTTTTCCAGAAGGTCCCATTACTTAATGTCAAAGTCTCCTTCAGGTCAGTCATGGCCCATTGAAAGATGCTTTCCCCCTCTCTTATAAAAACTCCTCAGCAATCTTCCCCAGAAATGGGGATTCAGTGCAGAGTAGCACTTGCCTGCATGCAGTGGAGCTGTCAAAGTAAGGTCTGAAATTTCTTATCCAACCTTTTCAGGAGTCTAAAATGATTATACGGTGATTATCATTATTCTGGTCCAGAAGAGTTGACAATTGAAGATGTGTCTCTGTGTCTGTGATGTCACTCGAGCCACCTTTTGAAGAAGCGTACAGCTGCCATTAATTCACACAATGTGTTGCCACGGCATTGGAGCTTGGGATTTAATGCATACAGTTGAGATGTTCTGACTACCAAGAAAGCCCCCAAAAATCCCACTATAGCCTGGCTTTACCATTCTTCTATTCTAACAAAAACATCTCTAGGTCTTTTCTGACTGCCAAAAATCTCTTCAGGATCCATCCCTTACTGAGCAGCCTCACATTGTTGTGGAGGAGTAAGTCATCACAAACTGCAGTGAAATGGAAAAAAAAAATGTAAGAGCCACTGCCTGAATTTAAAATGCACATACTAATGTCTCATGGTTTAAAAGAAGAAACCAACCAACAAAAACGAGTGCTTTAGAAATGCATTGTTGAGTTTATTTATTTTTGTGTGTAGAGCTTTTGCATTTAGAAATACTGTACGCATTAAATTATTATTGTGCAGTGAGTTGTTTACGTATAAATACCAAATACATCTGTAAATAGTTCTGTATGCATTCTTTAATTTACAGTCAGATCTGTCAACAATGTGTCAGAAATGCTCTGGACTGCAGCAAACACACACTTCCTTGCCACCAATAAAAAGTAATTATACAAATCAACAATCCACTGACCCCTATAAGGATCGCTGTGAAAAGACAGTGCTGAGGAGCAAACGGGACTCTATATAGTATATATTTACTACTTTCACACTATATATACTACTTTCGATGTTATTTAAATTTTATTATTTACTTTGTTGCTGTTTCATAGCAGTATGACAACAGGTGTGGATGGTGTTCATGAAGCCACACTGTGGACTGTTTACGGGACAAATGTGCAGTTGCTGTCTACACCTGCAGCACACTTTCAGTGTACATGATGAAAATTCCTTTTCTGTTTCTTTTGTGTAGTCTTCAACTTTTAGACCCAGTGCTCTGAAATTACTAACTTTTCTACCAAGTTATGTTGTTCTACCAGCAACAGCTACTCTTCAAAGTTACTAAGCAACTACTGGTAGGTATATATGATAAATTAATCCCAGTGGTAAAACAATTCAATTCAATTCAATTCAATTCAATTTTATTTATATAGCGCCAAATCACAACAAAAGTCACCTCAACGCGCTTTATATGTTTTTGTATAATAATAGTTTATTTTTAAAATAATACAAACACTTTATGAACTTTTTTCCTGCCATAAGATGACCCCACAAACCTCATATAAAAAATAAAACAATAAAAGACCAGCCTGTTTTTTGCAAATTAAGGAGCAGATCTCCACAGCCCATATGCATCACTTACCTGCTGCTCTCACACTCTAGCCATTTTCATTGATTGTAGTGGATGGGTGATTTTGTTGCATACATTACGCTTTTAGTGATTCCCTTTTACCTTTCTAAAATATCCAACAAAGACAAATAATCTGGTTTTGTTGATGCTGTCCATGTTGGGTCTTAACTCAGACCCCGCTAATTCTAGAGACTTATTCCCATGAAAGAAAAACAAGGCAACAGTGTTCGATCGATTACTTGCGCAAGGGAGGCCTTTGGTCAAGAACCAGCTCTTGGAGCTCACGCTCCTCACCTGTCTCCAGCCCAAAGTCCTTCAAAGAGCAGCTTCCCTTGCAGCAGTATTTATTGACAAACTTCAAACAATAGTTTACAAAACACCTCCCCTTGCAACCCCATTTGGTTACAAAGACAAGGCACCTCAATGTAAATGTATATACAAGTGTGTGTGTGTGTGTGTGTGTGTGTGTGTGTGTGTGTAAGAGAGACCTCCTGCTGGGCAGGAAGCTTACATCAAACAGATCTTTCAGATAGGATGTATCTGCAATAAAACATTACAGCCCCCTACCCAGAACCCCGAGAATCTGGGGGGGGAAGGACAGTGGAATCCCTTTCAGAGTTGGCAAGCATAAAAATGACAAACATTTAACAATCCACTCTAACAGTCCACACTGTATATTGTTGTATCATCAGCAAATAACTATTTTCTGCTGTGTGGCATTGCTTGTGTCTCCTTTCTCTCAAATAAAGCTTCACCTGCACCATCCAAACACTCCCTAAATTCTTCTGCATCACAACAGTACGTTTCAATCTTGCACTCCAGCCACACCTATCCAAAAAGCTCTTCCATGTCTCTTGCTGAGGCATAGATTTTACAACAACATTTTTCTCTTTTTTTAATTTGGTCCTTACCTTTTTCTTCTTTGCATACTGATCAAAATGATTGTGCTTGGTGTCCAGGTGATGCTTTACCTCGCTACTCTTTTATAATCTTGACTGCTTCTGTGCAAATCAAATACAGTCTTTCTGCTGGTCAAATACCTTCTTTGTATGCTCAGCTTTTTTGGTAAACTTTCCTTGTCTTTGTTATCTTTGTCTCTGACATCTTCACTTCAATGATGACCCATCACTTTGCCTGCTCAGTCAATGTTATCATAGGCACAAAGCCAGTGAGACCTCTCAGCTCTGATTGGACCAGGATGAAAGGGAGGCAGACACAACTCAGACAGATAGTAATAGTTTCCACAATATTTAAGCTACTCATAAAAACTGTCTAATAGTGAAAACAAGGCTCATTTAATATCTGCAATTTAGGAGCTGATATGAATTTCTCTGGCAGTGTAATGTAAATTGGCCCAGCATCACACTACACTCTGCTGCCTTTAACATGACAACAATGTCAACAATGAGAAAACTGATAAATCTATAAACCACTTTCTTTGCTTTGAATAATGTGCACTTACAACTGTCTACATTCAACTATTACTATCATATTATGGATCAATGGAGAACTGATCTCAAAATAAAACAAGTTCAAAGTCATTGTATTGTGTACGGAGGTATAACACAACATCAATAGCAATGTAAGAAAAAACCACCATAGACACCCTCATGCCTTTATTCCCTGGCTTTCTCAGCACAAACTTTCTGTCTTTGTGTAGGTTGAACTTGGATTAATCTGGGGAAAAAAAGACATCTTCAAAGGCTGCCTTCTTTCTGTTCTCTCTGTATGCAAATTTAATCTAAGCTGTTTTATTCTTTCAGGTTATGTTTTGATTCTGCGAGAGCATTCTCCTTCTGTAACCTTAATGAATCCTACTGTATTTTGTATTTTTGTAGCTGTTTTTTCTTGATTTTACATGTGTGTATATACTGTAATTATGATGGACAATCTCTTTCTGGGTCTGTTTGAGCAGCTTGTGTTTAATTGCTAGTCCTCAGTTTTGAACTTTTTGGTGATATACCCAACCTCAAAGGATGGAAGATTATGTTTTCTTCCTGATTGAACAGTTAGAGTAGTTGTGGTTGTTCTTGTGCAAGGAAAAAAGCCTTCCCTAGTGACTCACTTCACTTTTCTTTGCCATTTTCTGTGTCCTAGTAGAACTATTAACCCATCCTAACTACCTGCTTTGTGAGTAACCACATGTATAGCTGATTCTGTGTTTCAATTAGACATGCAAAGTTTCACAATGAGAATGTGTCCACCTACATTAAGTTACCAATCAGAAAGATATTGTGAAACTTCTGAAGGTACACTTTAATTTGTATTATTTGCCATTGTGCAAAATCAGATTTTTTTAAAATATTTGTTTAACATTTCATTAAATACCAGTGGAAACTATCATCATTCGCAAATACTTTAACTATTCCAAGTTCCTCCAACCAAATATTATCATTGAAAGAAATATGTTACTCCATTTTTTTAAGAAAACAAAATGTCAAATATAATAAACTTTGGACACTCCATGACCTAATTTCATGCAAGACCAGGCTACTCTGTTTTTCTTCTTTTCCACACATTATCTTATTCTATCCCTGCAAAACTGAAATGAGTTTGGCATCAAAGAGCTCCATATGCAAATTTAGTCTGAAAACAGACTGGGGCACAGCATCTGTGACATGGTCACCCAACAGAGGCTTACTACAGTTGTCGAGTGAATTTAGTTGCTTTGTCAGTGTGATGTTGGCCTGATAATCTTGACAACCCGAAGGAGAAATGAAATGTACATGAAGAGGAGGAAGAAAAATGAAGCAGGTCAAAGTGAGAGGCAACCTGAGTAAATAAAAAACAGGCTGACATTTGAAAGTGAGAAATGAGGGAAGAAGAGAAACGAGTACATCTGCAAAGATAGATGGGGAACAAGACAAGGAGAAAAAAAAGGAAAAGAAAGCCACAGAAAGAAAAGTATAGATGTGGGCAGGTGAATGAAAGGTATAAGGTTTAAAAAGGAAGCTGTGACCCCTGTCTTAGCTCGCACTGTAACAGCACCTTAACTCAGTGCTAATGGTCCTCATTCACATCTAGCCTCGGCTCTTTTTCTCTTGTACACACAATCTTACGAATCGCAAAAGAAAATACACACATGCACATTTAGACTTTATGTGCACAGATATACACAACAACGTAAGTATGTAGTCATCTGAAGTGACTCTTTGCCCTACACACACACACAAAAAGATGGGTTCGAGGCAGAAAAAAGCAGATACGCACAAACTGATTTTATAAACATGCAGTGTACAGACAGTTTTGTGAGAGGTGAGGCATGTACACCCTGGACAAAATGACAGGCAGCGGGATAGGGACAGAGAGACAAACAACCAGGCCCACTCATAATTACACCTCCACCCGTTACATATGGATACAAATATACACCAGACAATGTAAGTTAAACCAAACAAACCTGCGCACAATTTTGGAATTCTCAAATGCATCTACTTGCACACTGAAAATCCATTTCCTCTCTCTCTAACACACACACATTCACTCAAGCACTCCCAGGGAACACAATGAACATTTGTCCATTTTACAGCACGGGCCAGAGAATCCAAACATGCAGACACACCGGCACACACAGCCCGATCCCTTTCCTACCCAGCCTGGTATACCGGAGGCTGTGTTTGGATTTTAACAGAAAGACTGTTATCATTAGACAGGGCAGACAAGTCCTGGTTGCCTTTCCAGTTACATTTCTTTCCTCATTTCTTTCTCTCCCCATTTATTTCAGCAAACAATCACACATGCACCACAGTGAGGAACACACTGACCAAGTTACGCACCGTGTCAGGACATGCACACACATACTGTAGCTTCTCTATACTGAAATAGAGATGCGCACACAGGCACACACAGAAAAGCACAGGAGCACAAAGGTTATGTTTTCCAAGTGCCTGGCTGGCTATGTTCCCATTCTGTCTGTGAGCTTTTGCTCGGAGTCTAAAGAGAAAAAAGGGGGTTGTTTTTTATTTTTTTGTTTTTTTTCAATGGAAGTAGCTCAAAGATTAATTCACTTAATCTTGGCCTGTAAATGGGGTATTCAAGCGGCTTAAAAAACAAATTGAATGCAAAGGCTGAGAGTAATAACAACATTTGTCTTAGCTGCGGCACAGTGCCCTTTTCCACAGTACTCTTCCACATGAGCCGGTGACTGGATATTCAAGGTCCATTATGAAAGATGTGGACTTGGAAGTGTATTTGCACATGGACGGTGCAAATGCAGACACGCAAACCTATTATCTTATATGCATACAGTCCACATTTTGACTGCGCTAATAACCATATGCACTTCACAGGTGAGAAAAAGGTGGAAAGCTAAAGATGTAGTGGCACTTGACTTCAACGAACAGAGTACGACACTGTAACAGTCGTGTAGATATGTGCGCGTGTGCAACTCAGACAGATGAACAGATGTTGCACTGTGGATTTTAATATATAATCCCCATATTCATTATGTCACCCAGGAGACACATGCAGATCATAGGGTGCAAGTTTCAGAATATAGGTTAAATGGAAAAAAAGGAAAACAAACATAAAGCAACAGTTAATGATTCTCCACGAATAAACCATTCAGCCTATTTCTTTCTATATTTAAAAAAAAAGAATTAAAACAACTTTGCACTGCATGAGCACTGCCAAACTCTTGAATAATGACCTGGTAATGTATGCTGATTACTTTCAAATAAGCAGTAGCTAATTAGTTAGTGTAATTAACCCCAAACCTCATTAAATCACTGTATGCAACATGTAATGTGCTAACTATTACTAAATAATGTATGTGTGATTAATCAGAGGTTTCTGATGCCGTGTAGCTGCAGCTCACTGAAGCTCCATCTGCTGCCTCCCGTTCCTGAGAGATCGATAATTTAAATTTCTAATATCACACTCAACTAGCAAAAAGATGAGTTTGTTTTTTTCTTAATTTTTCATTTTTTTTTTTTTTACATCGTTTCTAAGTGTTTGTAACTGGCAGTTTATGCAGAACAGTGGCCACACTAAATGGTACAGTAATATTTAAATGACACCGGGACATGCTGCATCTCTGGAGTTTTAATTGTCACGTGACTTTATAACTAGGCTAACCCATTTTAGCAGTTTTTATACTTCACTGTCCGATCTTAGATTAGTAAAAAGATCACAATAATGATTTTAAAGGATCAGTTCCATAATTACCAAAATGGCCCTTGGGTGGTTCAAATCATCTTTGATTTGAGGAAACGTGAAGCATGAAACTAGTTTCAACATTAAACTAAAACATAAAGTCAATCAGTGAGTAAAGTGCAGCTCTGTTTTAAAATCCCTGAGAGGTCCATGATGCAAGTGGTGAAGCAGTAATATGCCTCTTTAATTAAAACCAATTCCATTTGTTAAAACAAAAATTAAAGCAAAAAAATATTTTAATAGCCATAATAGGGCTCGGTGATATGACCTCAAATGAAAAGTAATTGAACATTTTAGCTGGATTTTGATGGATGAATACACACAAACATATATATATATATATATATATTTTCTTCTTCTTCTTTTTCTTCTTTTGTTTGATGTCTTTATTTATTAAAGCCAAAACATGTGTCCAACCTACAAACACAGCACTCTTTTTACTTGAGCTGTGAAGCTAAGTCGCTATTTTACTTTTCTTCCATGATGTTTCCATGTTCCATGAGTGGACAGGGCAGAATCATGTGACACTTAGTATGTGTTAAAGGGGACAGTATATAATGAGGGATGTCTTTATGCACGATGGGGGCGAGAGGACATCAATTAGAGGCTGTAAATGTTGTTTTAATTTCATTTTAGATTAAATATTCAGCCCTGATCCTTATGATTATTAGTATAGGTAGATTTTCAATAACCTGTCGGGTAATTTTTTAAAACTTTTTTTTTTTTTAGTTTTGTAGTTTTTTAATGTGCCTTACACAATGAAACAGAAGACTGAAATAGGATTTGGTCGATAGCTCCAGCTTGGCCACTTAAATGAAACATGACTAGCAGTAAGTGTAAAGAACAGCAGCTAGTGATCATGTCCGTGTTGTTGAACTAGTGACACCAATATTCTTGTTACCACTGTGTGCTGTTTAAAAACATATGCAGGGGGTACAACACTACTCTGGCCGGTGTGTCTAAAGCTTTTTCCTGCTACTCACAGGGACGGCTGTTAGTGCTCTTTCTGACACCGTTGTTTTGGCGCTGGTCATATGGGTCAGTTCAGGTACAGTGCAATGCTTTTAACTGCTTTTTCCTGACACTTTGCTTTGTCTAGAACAAATCAATTATGGCATTTTGCCAGGATTAATCTAGGGCCAAGAGCCTTTCCCTATCTATATATTATCTCCCTCTAAGTGACCGTACTGCATGGGGCTAAAGCAAACAGGAATTCAACTCCATATTACGCTTTTTTTGGGGAAATATCCAGTCCTTTGTTGAGTTCCCAGCAAACAAACGAAAAAGAGTACATGTTGCCAATACACTAAATCTAATTCAATCATTCAAATTGATATGGAAAATATTTTAAAATGAACAGACATGAATACATGGCTGTTTAAAGATATATCAGATGAGTTCATGCAGTTTCACTTAGCTTAAGGCTAGCCTTTTCAGACTCAAGTCACCGTGTAGGAGATTGCTACTGATACTGTCAGATTTCATGTGATTTATTCTGGTTATATTAAATCTGCCTTTAAGAAGTTAAATTTTGGGAATTTTTATGACTTACATAAATTAATTAATAGTTAAAAAAAATGTAATAATGTGGTCAAAATATCATGCAGAGCTTTTGTGCACCTGTGTAGGCTAATCCTATGTCACTGTTTGTAGCATGTGTTGCTGCACATGTCCTTTTTCCTAGAAGTTTTCTGCACTAACAATGGTACTCCATTAACCAACAGGGCAAAGTACCACTTATCTAAGAGATAAGATATGTGTACATCTAGACAATTCTTTAAAAAAATCAGTTTAGGATAACCTGCATACTTAGACTACAAATTGGAAAAATAATTTACTGGATTTTAAGTTGCTTAATCACCATGAGTGACTGAAAATGCTTACTATTTCGCCTGTGTTGAGAACATCAGATTTTAAAAAAAGTTGCATTCTTGGACCTTTAATTTATCGGCCATTTTTTTGTAAACAGTATTTGTTTTATTAAAATAAAATAATTTATTTGGGACTTCCTGTAGATGCTTTATAGATTACATTAAGTCAACGATACAGTGAATTTTAATTTGAAAAGAATTAATTTGATAGTGGGCACCACCAAAGGGAATTGGAGTATCACTTGAAGTAGCCTGTCCTATTCTCTGACTAATGCAACTGCTGCACTTTGATGCTGCTACAGATTACAATAACAATGATAATTTTTAATGGCAAGGTGTCAGAGAAAATCCTTGCTTCCTGACCATCTTTCCTTGAGGTGTCGTTCTTCATCCTTGTCACTTTTCTCATAAATGCTGCTTCGTCTCTTGTCCTTCTCTTTCCTCCCTTTTGCCTTGCCAGTCTAATCTCCAACTCAGAGACTGCTGTCAAATGAGGTGGACAGATTCTGATGGCTTCTAATAAGAACACATTCCACTAGAATAACTTTCTGATTCTGCACATTTACACATGCAGACACATAGAGCTGCAGTGTTACATACAGTGAAGCATGAATGCTCCAATTTGTACCCAGAGAAGCAGAATTACATAATTATCATACTGCACTCCGTATTATGGGTTTCATTTGCAATTAATACATCTGAAGTTAATAACATTTAATGAACAGTGCGTGTTTGTGTGCCTGAAGAGGGGGGGGCAATGCTAGTGTGTATGTGAGCTGCATGGTGTGCGTGTGCCTTTGTCCATGTTACGTTACTGACATTGTTAGGGGAATTATGTAGTATGACTTGTCAGTGCATATTTGTATCACTGTGGCCTTGCTCCCATGATGAAACATTGATAGCCTTGCAGGAGCATTCCTTCCAAGAGAGAAATTTCAATTCGTCGAGGAAACTGACACACCAGTCTGAGAATAAAGCTGAAGGTAAGAGCAGAAAATGCAGCAGTTCTGGTACAGTTTTGACTTATACATGTTTGTTACTCTCATGAACTGTGATATTAATAAGAAAATCCCCCCCAAAAGCCTCTATTTTAGCCCATGAATGCTAATATTTTGACAATACATGTTTGAATATATTGCACAGAGGAATCCAGACCACTTATATTTTCATCTCAACCTTGAAGTAATTGAAAAGTCTGATGCTTTACAAGCACTTGAAAACAGAAGAAATTTGGCCATGCAGAAAGAAGAATACATATTCTGTAGCAATCAAATTTCAGCAAACTTGTGGCATTTACCACATTATGTGAGCTATTTAGGTTGTTGTAATGTTAACCTTCCTCTACCTACTTTCCCCCACCAGTTTCCTGTTTAACTAAATCTACTTGCAGCCATTGTTCACTTGATATTAAAATGTTTTAACATTTCCAGCAGAGTGTTGCTTACTAAGTAGCATTGTGGGAGTGGAAAACAAGGCATCCGGAATGAGCTACAGTGTCAGAAATAAATTGTTTTTTTAAGAAACAAGTTTACCATTGTCAAATCATTGCTACACTTTTTTTTTTCAAAAGAGAAATGCATAACATTGAAAAAACAACAAATCTAGATCAGCTGTACCCACAGCAGTGTCAGCCATGCATGCTATGCCTTTCCAGAATAATGTTCATCACAGTAAAATTCTGAATAGTTTGAATATCTCATCATTATCGATTCATATTGATATTTTTAGAATATTATCATTCAGAGATTCAGAGAGTCTGGAGAAATCTCTGTGTGCAAGGGACGAGGCTGAAAATCAATATCTGATGCCCGTTATCTCCAATCTAAAGAGGAAAGGGAACGTAGGTTTGTTATCAGCACTCAGCTCAAAAGGCTGGATCTCTGATGGTATGGGGGTGCATTAGTGCCTATGGAGCTGGCAGCTTGCACATCTGGGAAGGCACTGTCTACACTGAAAGGTAATTAGTGCATCGTGAAACAAAAATATGGTAAAGACCCGGGACTGCTGAGCAGCTAGAATCTTATACTATATAAGAATGGAACAACATCCCTCTCCCAAAATTCCAGCAGCTGGTCTCCTCAGTTCCCAGATGTTTGCAGACTGCTGTTAAAGGTAGGGGGGGATCCTTAACAGTTGTAAACATGGCCCTGTCACATCTTTTACGTGATGTGTTGCTCCCATCAAATTAAAAATGAGCTAATATTTTCTTAATTTTCTTAAAATTCTACATTATCTTAGCTTAAACATTTTATATGTTTTCTATGTTCTCTTGTGAATAAAATACAAGTGTGGGAAGTGGGCATGCACACGTAGGAAAAATGATGAGAAAAAGACTGAGGAATTTGGAGTAATGGGTGACATGTAGGAGTGAGAGAGATGAATCACTACAGTTACAGGTAGGGTTGAGACAGTGGGAAAATAGGAGATGACTTGCTTTTTATTTTTGCTAGATTTTGTTAAGGAGGCATAAAGGTAAGTGTAAAGATCGAGGAAGAGCTACAAAGAGAATTAGAAAAAGAGGATAAGCAATCAAGGAAGTGCAAAGGAGCAAAAAAACAGGTGGAAGGTAGCAATTTAGATGGAGGGGGTAGAGCAGAGAAACAGCAGTGCAATTAACATCCACACCTTATTTCCTAGCTCTGGTTCACTTGTCTCAGTGCATGATTAATCCACCAATGTGGACGCACACACACACATTCCCAAAACACAGGCAGGTGCACACATATAAATATCCAAGGGCCAAACATAGCTACACAGCAAGTGTAGCGCTTCTCTAATCTGAGCCTAACCAGTCTGCTTCCTGCAGCCTTAATCCTATCATTATCACCTCCTAATGGGAGCCATCTCAGACACACAAACACAAAAACAAGACAGAGAATTGGCAAGAAGTTGACCCATGTGGTGGTTAAAGGGTTTGCTTTTATAACCATATTCATTTTATATCCCTGTAGAAGAGAATGGAAATGCAATAATTTATTTGAGTGGAAAAAAGCAAAATTACTTTTGCCAGTGTCAAATGATTTGTTTGGACCAGAACCTGGAAAAAACTGCCAGTGATTCACACTCACACAAGAACACTTCTGTGTGCAAATGTCACCATTTGGCTTTATATGGTTTTTTATATATGTATACTGAAGAACAGGAGACCCTGACTTGTTGCCCTGGAGGTGAAACCAGACTGATGTCTATGTCAAATGGCCTGGCAAGCTTAATGAGATGAGAAAAGGCTAATCTGATTCTATATCAGACAGGCTCTAGGGGCATCCCATTTAACCACCCAGAGTGCCACCAACACACTGACTTAAAGGCACATCCTTTACTTTTTACACACTGGTGCTGTGACTCTTAAAAATTTAATTCTTGTCCTTTACTAAGCGGGTAATGAATAGCAGCATTGCAAAGGAGCGCCGGAGAGTTCAAAGCGAATTAATTAAAATTATAACCTTTAAAGCTAAATAAAACAAGCTCTTCTTGGAATATTTTACAGCTGAGGAAAATATCTGTGCGTATAAAATATATTTAAGTATGTTAGCACTGTATATGGACACTGTGTCGCACACGGTGTCTGCACTGAGCAAATAATCCAGTCATGAATTTTCTGTGTGAACCAACTTAATCAGAAAAAAATATGGTTATTTGAATTGCAAATAGAAAAATTAAAGTCTGATTGGTTATGAAATGATTATGAAACATCATGGTAGGCAGACCTTGCCTTGACACAGTACATCAACAACAGATTTACATACTGCACAGTGACAGCTCAGTAGAGGATACCACGAAAGTACACCAAGGACAGACACAACCCATTTTTCTTCCACTGCATGTATCTGACGGCTGAGTGTACATCTTATATGTATTTCTGAGTCACTGTATATATATTTGTGCATGCATGTTCATCTAATTGTGCTGTTTTGTAATTCTAATCCTAACCCAATAAAATGATAGAAAAATGAAAAACTTTATTTCATAAGACGGCATAAAATTCTAAGCTTCCCTTTTTATAAAACTTTGATCTGACTCAGAATATTTGTACTAAGCACTGCAAGAGGACGCAATAATAGGGCATGTGTCTGGCCCCAGAGTTAATAAGAAATCAGCCAGCTTCACAGCCAACCAATCACATCCCCCTTCCTCTGAAATAACCTCCCTGTTTGTTTCCCTTCAGGGCTTTAAATCCAAACTTAAAATCATTGTTTCCTCTTAACTTTTCATTGGATTGCCTGGTTATATTCACTCCTGTTTCGCTTGTGCTTGCTGTTACCAGACCCCTATCCATCCTCGAGGCATCACTCTCTCCCTTGGCTGTCAGTGCTTCGGTCCAGATGTTTTTGGAGCTGAATCTTGATCCTCCAGGAGTCTCATCTCTCTTCCCCTCTCTCTCTGACTCTCTGTCTCTCTCAACTGTTTGTGTCTGTCTCCCTTTTTTGTGGTTTTTGTGTGTGTATGTGTTTTTGCAGTGTGCCCTGCTCCCAGGTTTTCACGGTAGCAAGAAGGCCATTTGGCTCTGTCTTATCTTATTTGGCAACACTTGCCGGATGTCCTCTTGGAGCATATTCTTATGTTTACAGCGTATCACTTTATCATCTTCTTTGCATTGGCTGCAGACCACCTTTGCTGTTTTTCAATGTTTTTCTGTTTCTGATCTGTCAAATTCTATGGTGAGTGTACAACTCACAGATTATCATCTACCTTCCTTTAAAGTAAGAGCGAGGACTTGTGTGAATGTACCAGCCCGATTAAAGAAGAAAAAAGAAAAAAAAAGACTTGTTTCAACTTGGATTTGTGAAACCGTAGATGAATTCACAACTAACATGCAAATGAACATAAACCCGCATGAACAGGGGAAAAAATCCTTTGGTCGCTTTTTTTTCTTACACAGAACACACATGCTTAATGTACACTGGAAACACTTACAGACTTGCATATGTTTGTATTAAAATATATGGCATTAAAGGCTCTAGATAAATGGTAAAATACATTCTCCCTCACTAATTATAGGAAAATCTAAGAGGTGGCAGGGTGCTTAATACAATGTTTGGAGCGTCTATAAAATGCGGCTGATACATTTTTAAAGCGATCTGAAATCTAACTTTTAATGAGACACTGATGTCCTCTACAGCGAGGCTCCCCCGGTCAGACCCTCCAGCTGACGGGAGTAAGAGGACTCTGGATTTCCACATCGTATCAAGCGTTGCCACGATGACACCTGATCTTTGTGAGGTCGCTCTTATTAACGAAAGCTTTGTGCGCGAGAAACGCACAGGCAAACTCTTCCAACTCTCCACGTCTCCTTTGCCTCCTGTCACACTCTCTGACACTGCTTCGCGCGCGTACCCCTGCTCAAGCGACTCGCGGTAGCGTCTCTCCGTTGTTGTCTGTCAGATGGGATGATTAATGAGGCGCGTCCACGGGCACATCCATCCAGGACCTGAGAAGCCCTTGCGATCGCGGGGGGAATCAGTCACACTGAATCCTCAGAGTATCGGCTCAGTCACCGTCAGCAAGATCGCAATGCCACTGAACCAAGGCTGGATAATCCAAGTTAAATAAATAAATAAAAATCAGATAGGACCAGTAATAACACATTCTATATCAAAACTGTCAGACACGCAGTTACTTCAGTATGCTATAAAAGTGGAGAAAGAAACAACTACGGTCGATATGTTCATAAAATATAAACACTGAATTCCTGGACTATGTCAATGACAATTAGAGGGAAGAACAAATGCAATACTGGGCAACGTTTAAACAAACTCTCAAGACTGAAATTACAGCGTGGATCGAAAAGAAGCCTTCATCAAGTGTTCCAAGAATTAAGCAGTAAAGTGGAGGCTTTAGCTAGGCAAAAAAGAGAGCAAATAAAAGGGGAATGCTAATCATCTAAGTTTTCCAGTGACCTTAAAAAAAGGCTTAAGCTTTAATATGCTCAGACCAGAGAGCTTGATGGAGAGTCTAATCAGAATGCAAACTGCACACCATAAAAAAAACTAAATCAGACCCTACAAGTAGACAAAAACATTCAAATCAATGCACACTTAGTTGCTGAGAGTTACAGCTTAGCCCTATTAGACCACAACTCTTTTTAAAAGAAAATGGGCATTCAGCAAAATCTCTTTACTTGGATTTTTTTATGCAAACGCAATAGTCTAAAATCAAATGTAATGTTCTTATAGAACATCAAAAATCAGGAAAGCGTGGAAAATAAAAAGGAGGGGGGAAACCATTTGTTGGAAGTTGAACCGTTTTCCAACTGTTCTTCTCTCGAGTCCACTTTGATGACTGGGACTCCACAATAAACAGCAAACCACTACTGCCAAACTTAAATGCCATTCACAAATTCTGTCACTCTCCCTCAATACTCAAGTCATTTCTGGAGTCCCCTATAAAAAAAAAAACGCAATTAAACATCTCGTAAAAATCGTAAAAATCCCGTGCGCCAAAAATAAAGGCACCACAGACCCTGAAGCGCTAACACGTTTAGGCTTGAACTCAAAAGTCGACCCCGCTTCAACCTCTGCCTCTCACTGCCTCTGTCGCCCGGCACTACTAACGTAGCCGTAAACGTCTATCTGTGCCGCTTCTCTCCACAGGCAGACCGTTTGTTTCTCACCCATTCCCACTCTCACCCAAACAGCCCTGGAAGACCATTTCAAAAATACTGAAAAGAACAACTTACGGGTTGTTGGTAGAGCTCCGTGCACACCGCTGACATGGCAGAAAATCCATAAAACGACCGGCAATAACAACGTCAGTCCCTGGGCAGGACGGTGCCGGCGCATCTTCACGGCTGCTGTGGGCGCAGGAGAGCGGGAGAAGGGAACACACAGCTGAGTGGCTGTAACGCCAGTCGGTCCGTCAGCCTCGCTTCTCAGTTGAGGACTGGCGGATAGGAGCCCGGCTGCACGGAGTCTCTCTCTCTCTCGCGCGCGCGCGCTCTCTCTCTCCCTCTCGCTCTCTCTCTCCCCAATAAAGAGATGATGTAAGGATGGCGCCAAAACACAGACTGGTCTGTACTAGCAAACAGAGCGCACTTATCTCTGCAGCTCTCTCACCTCCCTTGTTTAGCGCCTAAAACAAAACAGCAGCCGAGTTTCCACCGTCCAAAGGATACGAGTGGGTGCGGCTGTAGCGGACAGCAAATCCTCCAGGAGTTCAAGAAGGCATGACAGTGCACATCTCAAATCCCTGAACTGGTTTCTCCTGCCCAGCGCTCTAATGCGCTGTCCGTGGTGCTGAACTTCTCTCAGTCTTTCTCTGCCCCCCACTCTCTCTCTCTCTCTCTCTCACACACACACACACTCACACACTCTAAATGCCTTTCCGTTTCTAATAGCCAGACAGTGCCCCCCACCTTCTCTAGGTGGTGGTGTCATTACACTTGTGCATTCATCTTCTATCCAAACATGAAAGCCCTAACAAAAAAAAAAAAAAATACACGGGACCTGCACTCACTCTGTCTTGATGTTCTCGCAATCCCCCGTTTGCCTGCATTTAGTGCAAATGAGAGCGAGAGAACCCATTTAACTTATGTAATGAAGATTAAATATCAAATAATACTAAAGTTCTACTAGTATGCAAATGCTTTTCCCTAACAGACTGGTTTTATTTCAAAAAGTTAAATTAAAAACATCTTCATATTGTAACAATAGGTACTTTCAGATTTCAAACCTTATAATCCATTCAAACAAATACATCTGGGACATTTGCTGGTACGTCTTAATAGGACTGCAGAGATACACCAATCAGAACAGACTATAAGCAACTGCTTTAGACAATACATCTTTCTTTCTTTCTTTTTTCTTTATTTGTGTTTTTTTTTCTTTTAGCACACTACTGTGATTGTTTTTTGTAGTAGTCATCTTTGTACTAAGAGGAAGAAATCTAGTAAATTTGCTTCAGAGGCAAGTTAAATAACATGTTTTACAATGACAAATTCTGTCTGTCCACATTTGTCACTTACACGTCTCAGTCACTGTCGTCTGTCCAGAACATAATGTGTGATTATCATCGCTGCAAGGAGCATTTTTCTAAATGAAGAAAATGGTGAATAAAAATGGCAAATTCATCACAGGCAGCTCCATCAGTGGTAATGTTTCATTTACTGCTCCAAATCAGGGATAGATTATGATAGTCAGCATGCTATCAGGACGCACACAGGCCCATGGGTCAAATGCTTTTGATTGGTTCACCATTAGTAACATACAATGAGGCACGCTAACAGTGTTTATTAATAAGTTACTTATCATGTAAAGCTGAACAATTAAAACTATACAGACTGATAACCTGTGTGGTACATTATTCTTTTGCTCAAGCAATGCAATCTTTCCATCTTTACAACAAAAGCAAAATGAACTCAACTTGGATACACATTTATTCATTAAAGAATCATGCAATACCTACAATAACCCCAATATTTCAATGGAAACCGTACATATATATATTAAAATGTCATAGTTTCATTTTATTTGTAATTTGGGATGTCTGAATGATTATCATGGATGGCATTACATTATGTTGTAAGAACACTATGTGTCTGGGAACTGATGAAACTAATTACTGTAGTTTTGAAGGGAAACTTAAAAAAAATGTATTCTAGATGGTGAAGACTTTCTGTGGGTTTGCTATATGTTATATGTTATGTTATGTTTGATATTGTGCCAAATGTTTGTATGTGCAGACTGCAAGCCGGCCAACTTAGCACTCAGACTCTTGTTGTTGTTTACATTAGAACAAAATGCAGCTTTAGCAAACCATGCTCCATTTCTTATTTTTTAATAAAAATCTGCAACAAATTTGAATTAGACATAAACGTATATCATTTCTTAAATTCAGAGTTTGACATGCTGAATTGGAAATATTTCAAATTATATTTACATTTTAACTGATTTGCTAAAAATGAATCTTTTGAGTTATATTGCACATACCAACACTCTTTTTTTGTAATAGGGTTGAAGCATGAAATGATTAAAAAACAAGTGAGCTATAGTGTGGCTGACACATGCCTTTGAAAGTACATTCGTCCTGCTTTCAGAGGAATTGAAAAGTTGAACAGCAGCCAAGTGATGCTTAATTAATGCACTTAATTAAATGATTATAAGCAAGTGTGAGCACCTCTATAAAAGCAGAAGTTTGAGCAGTTTGCTGGTCTGGAGATTCCAGGTGTGCAGCAATCTTTCCAAAAGTGGACGTCCCAACAAACTCACCCAAATCTAAGCTCTACACTCCACATGCTCTGTTGGCCCCGGCATGTTGCATGTTAAACTTTCATAGTAGTAAAAAATTTTTAAAAGACTGAATAAATAGGGTTTTTTTCATAAGAGCTGCCAGGAGAAACGATCTTCTCTGTAAAAAGAACATGGAGGCATGGCTCAGCTTAAATCTGAACAAACTAAAAGGCTTCTGGAGCAATGTCCCTTGCACAGAAAGACTAGCTTGAAGCTGTTTGGCCATAATGCACAGTGTCATGCCTGGCAAAAGCCAAACACACCATGACAGTAGAAACATATCATGCCAACTGTCAGGCACACTGGTGAAGGGTTGAAAATTTGGTCTTCTTTTGCAGCCACAGCACCAGGGCACGTAGCAGTCATTGGGTTGAACTCCTCTGTATACCAAAGTATTCTAGAGTTAAATGTAAGGCCATCTGTCTGACAACTAAAGCTTGGCATCCCGAGCACACAAGCAAATCTACAACAGAATGGCCATGAATGGCCCAGTCAAAGTCCAGACCTCAGTCTGATTTAAAGATCATGTCAGGACCTTAAGACACCCCTACATAAACAAATGTGCCCAAAGCAATGCTGTCAGGAAGAGTGGGCCATAATTTTTCCAGAATAATGGGAAAAAGTCACAAAGAAAACAATTACTTCAAATTATCGCTGCTAAAAGTGACTCTGATTGAAGGGATGCATACACAGAGTCCTGTGAAAACCTCCTTTTTCACAAACAATGTGTGGAAATAATCTCATATATAGTTAAATAAAAAGGCAGACATCCACATTATTACTCACATTACAAATGAAACAGTTACTATAAAGAACTTGAGAAAGGGCCAAGGTTATATCCTTGTCAAAACCATGGACATCATATAAAAGATTGATGTTACTTTCAAGTCTGAAAAGTGAAACTAATGTGGAAGTGCCTTAAACCTGTAATTTTTTTATTCCTCTGGTTGCAGAAAGAAGTCGGTCATACCAATGTTTATGGGAATATTACCTTTTGGCTCCTTTCAACTGCAGCCTCAGTGAACATTTTCCTAAGCAATATATGATCAATCATTTTCATTTTGCAGTTTATGGTCCCCATTAGAGTAAAACAGGAGTATGGTTTAGGACAAGTCAATATTGTATGAGTGTGCGGTGTTGGTTTCTCAGTCAGATCCACAACTTCCTCAGATGGATCCAGAAGGCAAAGGCAAAAATATTTAGCTCAAGGCTTCACAACAGGAACTTACTTACCAGCTGGTAAGCTCATCATATCATATTCATCTTTTATATAGAGTTTACGGTCAAAGGTGCTGAGCTGAACTGTAAATATCAGAAATTTTACAGCGATTTAGTTGCAAAATAAACTATTTGTCAAACTGCAGTTTAAACCTGATAATGGTATATGATAAGAGGACGACCGATTTCTTTTTGGCCCTTGAACCTCTAGCAAATTTGGTAAATAATAGTTTAGCCATTTAGCTCAAAACCACAAATGTCAACCATATGATAGCCCTAATGGAAAATACAGAAATGTCTCAGAAATATGCACATCTGTGTTAAATATAGCCAAATAACATGACGAGATAACTCTCTGGGTCAGTGAAGAGCCAACCTTGGCTCTCAAAGATAAAAAACAAAACAAAGTTGTACTGCAAAAAAAGATTTTCTAGTTTTATGTCTAAATAGTTGCTGGGATATTTCAGTGATCTCCTGAAAAATAATATCATTTAAGTCATCATATTGTGATGCTATCCATGAGGTCCCAACATCAAGTGTGACTTCATATATGTAGCCAGAGATATGCCAAAGAAAACCAAACTTATTTCAAGTGTTTTCCTGTCTTTTCTCTTGTCTTAAATTTTCCGCTCTCTATCATCTGCCTGTTGATCACTCCAGCCACCCCATCGCCCTGCCTGCTGCCGTAAGATGCTACTTTTTCTCCATAAGGATTCCAAATGGCTTTGTCAATATGCCATGCATGGTAATTTACAGTCATCGTTCATCTGATAAAAACAGAGATGAACTGCGAAGCCATAAATTCTGAGCAAAAAAGTTGATGACAGCAGTGACACATCTCCAGAGGATAGCTCTTTTGTAAAGTAAAACATTTTGTGAGAAAGATTTTCACAGGCAGCTTCCAGTCTGGCTGCCGTGCTGTCATTATCTACCCACAGTAGGACAGAAAAATAAGGCTCTGAGGTAATGCCACGTACTGTTTTCTGGGATTATTGGAAAAGAATGACTTTTCTTTATCTCTTGCCAACAATACTAGAAAAGATCCTTCGTGTTAAACATTTTCAGCTTTTTTTAGAGACTTCAGGATATTAGTATGTTGTCTGTTTTATTAGCATAAAGTCACTCTAATGAAAAGATGGACTATAACAGGACTTGACAGGTGTGTATTTATAAAACCCAGAAGAGAATAGGATGAGATAAGCAATGTAAATGGTCAAAGGTGAAGAAGGAATTCACTGTTGAAGGAGTGCTGGAGGGGCAGAGAATGATGCGTCCAAATTGTTACGCCAGGGGGGATTTAAAAGTGGTCTGTGGAGTGAATCACTGCTGTGGGAAAAGTGTTAAAAATCTCTTCTTCACAATTTCATCAGGAACTCATATTACTGAGTTATTGCAACAAACAGAATCACAGAGGAGGATAAAACAAACAGTTTTATTTGGTGTCCAAGCTGAAAGTGTTTTAGCGATTTCAAGTGAAGGATCCGATGGAGTTTCAGTAAAAAGGGGAATTCACATTGAGCAAAGTTTTCACTTTTTAACATATCAGGATATAAAAATAATTATTTACTGAATAAAAAGTAATAAAAACTGCAGAAGCAGTGCATGAAAAACTGAGTACATCCTTGCTGCTTCCAGCAGAGATGAAGATGATTATGCGATCATCTTCGTCTTTGTAAGTTTGCTGGGTTGTTGTTCTGGAGCATTTCAGTGTTTGTTAACACAATGTCCAGTCTTAGAGAATCTGGGAGAGGATTACAAGGGAATTTTCAAAGGATCCAAAGTCTGTGGTTCCACTCTGCAGTGAGAAAGATTATTCAGCAGTGGAAAACATTCAAGACATTTGCAAATCAGAAGTGAACGTGTCAGCAAATTCACCCCAAGGTCAGACAAGCAAAGAACCCAAGAGCAACATCCAGACTTTGAAGGCCTCAGCAGGTTAAAGTTCATGACAGCACATTTAGAAAAAAGACTGAACAAGTACGACTTGACTGGAACGGTTGCCAGGAGAAAGTCTTTTCTCTCTTAAAATAACATGGCAGCACAGCTTGTGTTTGCAGAGCTGCATCTGAACAAATCACAACACTTCTGGAACAATATCCTTTGGATATATGAGACCAAAGTAGAGCTGTGTGGCCTTAATGTAAGACACCATGTTTGAGCAAAACCAGAAACAGCAAATCAGCACAAATGCCTCATCGGGGCGATCCAGGGTTGACGATGGTGGACTTAATTTATCACAAGCTGCTTTTGCATTTTGCGTTAGTTGTTGTTGAATAAATGATGCCACAATGCAGTGTTAAGAGTTTCATTCATCTAAGGTTGTATTCACCTAAATTTAAGGCCTGGTTCAGAGATCATTTTTAATTTGATTAAATAGGTCAGAATGTGTAAAACCTTAGAAATGAAAGAGAAGCTAGTTTCTTGGTCCTCCTGGGTGACATTAGGCTCTAGTCTTCTTATGTGCAAAGAGTAAATATCTTTCCTCAGTGTTAACCACTGGTTCATTTAGAATAACAAACTGTGTACACCAAATCCTGGGAAGTTTAAATCCTATGTGGTGCCATGCTATAGTCAAGTTGAATGATGCAAGCAAAAAAACTGAGAGCAGAGCTTCTTTAGGTCAGAGAAAGCTCACATAAAAATTTAAATAAGCCTTGCAATATCTCAAAGACTCCAGAGCAAGAGGATGAGGGTGCATTTTTAAATCAGTGGCTCTGGTTTTAACAGTTATGAATTTGTCTTCAAAATCTCGCAAATAAAAATGTATTTGCATGCTGAGATTGGAGCATCCAGTTTCCCTACTGAATGTTAAACACTGTGTTTCACTTACACCAAATTTTATATACAATTTGTTTCTTTCATATTAATTAAATCATTCACTTGCCAGTGACTAATATCCATCTATTACATATATAATTCAAGTGCATTCTTTGCTGGCTGGGCCCTTAACTCCTAGAAATACTGTTGTGGATTGGACATGTTGTAGAGAAGTAGTAATAATTCTTCTAAAATGTATTTGAAAAAGTTTGTTCTAGTAAAACTGTCACTTTTCAGGGTTGACTTCCAAATAAAATACAGATCATTTAAAAAAGCATTTTGTAAAGTGAGATTAATCTAAAATAAACAGCTAAACCAAGATGAACCTCGTCATTTTAGAAAAATATTGTATATTTACCAGCTGAATTAAAATAGATTTAAATTATTACTTTCCCTCAAAGCTTTTCCAATTATCTTGGAAACATGCAGATGACACAGAGTTTTAACAGACAAAATTGATTTATTGTATTTATCCCTAATAAAAAAAATAATACTAACGTGTTTCTTGATTTTTTCCCTGCTGTTGCATAAATAAATAGATAAAATGCATTTTCATACTCATACTCACATCTGTCATTTCCAGTGGAACAGATGTCAGGTACCTAATAGATCATACCTACACAAATACAACTTGCTTGCAAAAGTAACAGTAAAATGCATTGGTGCGTGAATGACATCGAAAAGCCTAAAGACAACGGGAGAAAAAGCAAAATGGGAACGTAAAAGTAAATTAGAGAAGTCAATGTATGCAGAAAAGAAATTGAGCCAAAAAGAACAAAAGGTAGAAGGAAAAGACGGGAAATGGGAGGGAAGAGGGGGAAGGAACTGAGAGGAGAGTGAATGAATAATTATGGCCTTTCTCTGTGAGGAGCTGGAGTGAGTTCAGTCTGATGTGAACAACATTACTGTGATTCTTCTTGCTGCACTATGATTAACATAGTTCAAAATGGATACATGGACCATTATGAAAATCAAGTCCATATCCTTGGCTCACAAGTTTAAATGACAATCCAATGAGAAAGCAAACACTTCTCATTGTCAGAAAGTGGAGGGTAGAGGTGTGGACCCAAAGGCAGGATAGTCAAGCTTTAATACTGCAGTAAACGTATAAAGTATATCCAGAATAGGATTTAAGAATTACAGCTACTTTTATGCCAAATGGTAATTTTCATAGCTTTAAAAGTAATTAGACAATTGACAAACAATGACCAGGTGTCTCCTGATTATTCCATATTGAATTAAGCTGATAAAAGACCTGGAATTCCAAGTGTTGCATGTGCATATGTTATATTTTCACTGGAATTTTTAATATGAGTTACAGGAGGAGGCTATGACTACAGTGAATAAAAGCCAATCAATCAGAAAGTGAAAACTTCAGGAGTTACCAAGTCAAAAATCTGGTACATTCTTCAAAAAAGAAAGAATCCACTGATCAGCTTAGTAACACCAAAAATCTAGTTTTTGGGGTTCAGGAGAGCTGAAATGGATGAAAACAGAATCATTCTCTTGGTTTAGAAAATCCCTTTGCGCTAAGCAGTTAACCAAGTCTTGAGCAGGTAGGAATATCCCGGTCAAAAACTGCAATGATATTTGATATTAATGAATTATCCTTGTCAGAAAACATCAAATAGAACCTGAGCAGTTCTGGAAACAAAATCTTTGGACAGATGAACCCAAGATGAACTTGAACCAGAATGATGGGTAAACTAAGTAAAGAGAAGGAGAAAATGAATGGAGTGTTATGGCCAGTAGTGTTTTTTGATGATGTGACAGTTGATAGAAGTGGCAGGATGAATAGTAAAGTGTGCTGGGCTATACTCTCTGCTCAGATTCAGTCAAATGCTGCAAAACTGACTGGGTGATGCATGGCAGAACAAGTGGACAATGGGCCAAAGCGTGCCGCTAAAGCAAACGACGAGTTTCTCAAAGCAAAGAAATGGGATATTCTTCAATAGCCAAGTCATTAACTGAAGAATATAAACCTGAATGCAGAGAGACCCAAGGTTTCTAGACTTCAGGCAGTCAGTTACTGCAAAGAATTTTCATTGAAGTATTAAGAAGAACTTTAAATTCGAAATTGTGCTATTTTATCCAGCCACTCTTAAGCCTCTCATAATAGGTGACTACTTACAAAAACTCGTTTTCCTAAACAGTTAATGCAACAATTTTTTATCAATCTCCACTTCCATCACATCTTGACTGTTTGGTTTAAAATCCACTGTGATTGTGTGCAGAGGCAAAACTACAAACATTTGCGTCTTTGTCCAAATATTATAGGATCAAACTGTACACTGATAACTAATTAGTGATTAGATACTGTTACAGGTGCATGTAATCAACATGGGTGAGACAATCAGAGGAAGCCAAAGCAAGTCACAAGAGCGGAGAAAAATCAAAGAAAATCAGAAAATGACCATTACTGAAGTTTTTGAGACAAATAGTAAACTATTTGAAGGGAGGGGAAAGAGGGAAATACAGAGAAAGCTAGATTTATAATGAGGACTAGAACTCAAAACCTCACAAAACTGAAAGCTGGGATGGTAAATAAGATTAAAAGCAAGCAGAAATGACACTCATTTCCAGGATATCCATAAAAACACAATGTAGTACAAGGTCCAGACCATAATTTAGATAGTTTCACCCCTGTTTAATCTCCACGCTGTTAGTCTAATCACGTTTGATCCAAAACAATGAAAAATGTGTTTACAACACTGCAGTCATCTCTCAGCTTTAACTGTATAAATTTTACATTAATGCTGGGCTATCTGAGAGTGAGACACTGTTCAGCACATTTTAACACATATTGTCCAAAGATCAGGAAGTACAGTATATGTCCAACAAGACTCTTTATTTAATATTTTATGGGAAACCCATTGTATTGGGCTTACAGGCAGGGCTTCAGTCTATTGGCATCAGCAGACACTCTGTATGATCCCCGGTGATGCGTTATCAGGCTTCACTGCAGATATCTTCTGCTTCACCTTGTCTTCAGTCTGGTCTTCAGAAATTGGAATGCTGCTCAGTCACATGGAGATCTGTTTTTCCAGTCAAGGATATTCCACCTCTTCACCCTGAAAAGCTCTTTGGTTGCTTTGCTGAAGAAATTTGATGCATTTGGTTGAGCACTACAAACGCTCCAGTACACCTCTGCAGTGAAATCATGGATAAATGCCAGCTCACCAGTTCAACTGAGGCCATGATACTGAAACCATAACAGAAGCACCATCATCACTGATAAATGAGATAATGGATAATAAGCTTTGGCTGATCAGATCAACCCTTTTCTTCTTCTATCATTTTAATAACTTTCTGTTGGTTTATTTAATCGCTGCATAAAACTTAGTTTCAAGGTGTTGAAAATCCTCCTGGTTTTGTGTATTTTTTGGTGAATTCTCTGAGATGTTGGTCGTTATGTCTACTCTTTACATACGGTCATATATGTGTTTATGGTTTCTGTCTGTTATCTTGCTGTGAATTGCCAGTTTTAGCAGATTAACAACAAATCTCTCTGACTTTTTTTCATTGTCATTTTCTTCTGTACTTCTATCACCTCTCCTCTTCATATCACATCCCAAGAATTACACAACCACACAATTCACTTTCACTCTCATGTGCTTCAAGTACTCTCCAACCAAAAAAAGTGGTATTTCAATTCTACTTCATTAAGTATTCCTTCTGTTAAGAATGATCTTTTATTAGAGGTAAAAAACAAACAAACAATGTATTCAGCTCAATAATAGAAATCTGTTATATGTAACGGCAAAGACAGAACAGGACATATTTCACAACTATTTTTTGTACCAAACACAAGGCCATATGTAGAAATACTTCGGGGGAAAAACATACTAGGACCAGCCAAAAGTCATACTAGCTGCATTACTTTATGCACATTCAAAGTGTACAACCTTTAAGACAACATGATTACATTTATGACTGTAACATGCAAATGAAACATATGTGAACACTGTCCACAAAAAAACAACAACATTGAGTTGAAAAGCAAAGGTATACGAATACACTGATCAGACAAAACACGAAAACTACCTACCTACACATATTTTCGTCCCGTCTATGCTGAGTGCCGGGATGTGCGGTGGGGTCTCAGCGGATCAGTCGTGCTCCAGCTCATCACAGAGGCTCAATCCGATTGGGATCGAGGGAGCGTGGAGGACAGGCCTTGTTTGTGTGTCATTTCCTCAAGATTTTTTTTAAGTGTATATAGTGTGAAGGTGCTTCTGGGGTCCTGCCGGAGGAGGTGTGTGCACGTGTCTAGAGCAATGTTCATATTCGTGGTGTCAAATGATGTCATAAGAAAGAAAGAAACCAAGGTTTATCAGCAGGCCGCTGCAGAGTATCAAGATGATAAAAGTGATTTACTTTATCTATCAGTGATTTTAGTGCTGTGTGAATCCCTTTTGTTTAGATTTACCAAAAAAATGAATAAGTGAGACTGAAAATACAATGCAGGGGAACTGAGTGACATACTGAAACATAATGTAGTTATTTACACCTATATGAGTTAAAGCCACCCTCACCGCCTCACCTCCATCCACCCATCCAAAGGTATTTTAACTTTGGATGAATAAAAAAATCATATTAGCTGTTAGACTGAAGAGCCATTGTTATGCTGCACTGTAAAATGTAATTCTAGATGTTTGTTATTTCAACATATTATTCTATATCAGTTTGACGATAGATGACTGAAGTTGTTGTTATAACATAGAATTACAAGTTAAAAACGTCCCAATTACACCAAAAAAAGCTAACTTGAAAACTCATGTCCAGCTAAATCAGCAACTTATGTGAACTTGACAATGTGGGTAAGTTGAGCACAGCAGGATTCAAAACTGCCTCACGTGACTGCTACCGAGGTGCATCATGGGGAATTGGCGGTTAACGACATGCTCACTTTACTTGGACGTTTTCTAATCGTCTTCTTTGGAATATGCTTTCAAGGTGAGTAACATTGGTTATAACTATAAGGAAAGAGAGCTACAAAAGTTGGAACATGTTTTGAATCTATGGCATGATGTGTGTTTTTCTCTTTTACCGAAATGTTTGCTTTAGCTAATGTAGCTTTAGCGGACAAGGTCCAGCTTGTATGTCATGACCAAACTTGAGCTAATAAACTGACATATGGCCTTTTTTATGGGTTTAATGTGGCACTGACCAAATCACAAGTATTGTGCCGCTAGCTTTAAGGTTGTGCACTCAACCACTGTTGCGATATTAGCAAGCTAACTCAGCTAATTAATAAAGCTTATTTCATATTGTCTCTGTACTTGTAAATTTCTTTCAAGTTCACAGGCTGTTGTATTTTGGTGGAAGTTCATTTTGGCAATATTTCCAATAACTGACTGGGTTCAAAAAGAACTTTTTGGCAGGACTCGGATGCTTGTTGTCATCTGTTTACCCCTATGTAATCACTTAAGTTGTTATGAACTGCTGCATGCTAAGCTGCAAGAGTGCACTGAGGACTGAGACAAAATATGGTCTACAAACCAGCATTATATTAGTTTTTATCAGATAGTCCTCCAGTGTGCTTATTTTTTGCTTTAATTCTATTGTGCAGTTATTTGTTACCCTGAAATGCTTTATGCTTAACAACAGCTCACCATTTTAACTTATTTTTGAACTCTTGTGATCAGTATGACTAGTTTGTGTGAGTTTCCATACTAAAAGAGCTGTAGTGATAAAATAATTGGCATCAGAGACACTGATTTTTGGCATGGTATACTGCAGAAGTTTTTTTTTTTTTGCATAATTTACCTTTTAATTAAACTGCATTCTCTGTATTGTAACAAAACTAACATTGTTTATATGTCAGAAAATTAGCAAACATGAATAAATGGCGAAAACAATATAATTATAACATATATTTTTATTTTACTTATTTTAGGTCTGTGAAGCCAAACTTGATGCTGGGGATTTATTTTTGTCAGTGGAGTCAAATGGTAAGTTACAATTTGTGCATTTTGTCATACTGGAAACACCACAGATTATATTGTAACTTAATAGCTCTGTAGAACAAATGATATAAAGATTGTAGTGTCAGGGTACTTCTTAAGAAGTAATATGGCACTATTGATGATCACATGCAGGTGGCATAAACTAAATATTCAGACCTGTTACCAACAAGTGATTCATTAACAAAAGCAATGGAGCAGACTGTTTAGGTTCTTGTGGTTGTAATAACATCCATAACTGCAAGTTTGTCATTAATTTATTTTCACAGGTCTAGATGATCACATCTGTCTTTGTCATTTAAATGAGGTGGACTTGCAAACTTTGCACTCTTTTGGGTAAATTGCTGTCCACTACATATACACAGAATGTGCACAGTATTTCAGATCTAAAAAGGGAGTATGTAATGGACTTGCTGGCTTTAATGTAAAAAGCCTGTTGTGTAACTTTAATGAGGCAGTTGGACTAAAACAGTATTGCTCATCAAGGTAAACATCTGAGGAATAAGGAAATTGTTACTTGTCCTTTTACTCAGTGTTCTTTTAATCGCACGTTTACTAAAGTTTTACATCACATAAGTCATTTTCACAATCATTCTACTTTAAAAGATTTCAAGACAGAGCTTATTGTTCTCTGAACTTCCTTGTTTGCTGAACGGCAGGTAAAGTGCATCTTTTGTTTGTTTGCTTTTGTGTGTTTGTTTTTTCTCTAATGGGCCTCAGATGACTGTTTGCTTAAATTTGGGTCTCAAAGAATCTTTTTTTTATTCTGCCTGTACTCTCCACCCCTCTTCTTCTATTGCTCAGGTTGAAGCAGAATTTGCCCGTCTTACATCTGTTGACCTGAAAGGGTTCCTTTTTGCTGTGCTTGACCATTATGGAGAGGTTCGTGGAGCTGTACAAAATCAAGAGCGGCATAGGAGGGCTAACTAGGCTCATAAAATGCTTCGGAGATGATGTAAGTGTTCAACTGCGAAATGTTCTCCTTTGTTTAAGTTTTAGGTTATCCAGTTCAACTGATGAACTCATTGAAAGAAAGCTGATAAGTAAAGTCTGTCATCATATTTCACAACTGGACATTTAGTGTGGTAACTTTTACAGAATCTGTGTATATTGGTGGTAGGTTGGATATCATATTCTACTTGAATGTCCTGATAAGCCTGATTCAAAATCTCCAATGATAATCATATATTGATGGAATTATGTATCAAAAAGCTGTGAATTTGGAGCTGTCTACATGCTTCATAAACACTGTTTAAAAAGTGTTTTTGTTTTCTTTTTGACTTCTTTGACCAGAGCCCTACACAAAGGAAGAGGACAGAGGACCTCATTTTCTAAAGGAAGATCCCTCACACACTTTCAAGACTGTGAAGGTTAGCATTGTTTCTTTTAGTAAATTTAATAATGACAGCACCACAGTGGATTTTAAATGAAACATGTGGCATCTATGAAACAACAGATGCCACATGATAACATGTGTACTTTTTCCTCACCAAATGTATTATTACAAGATCTTTGACACTGGATTTGGTCTGGGTTTCAGAGAAACTAACTGGCAAGCTAGCATTGATATTATTAGTGTCTTGTGTTTATTCATGTCTTCACCAGGGTCTTTGACATTTCGCTGCTGTACTGTTCACTTCAGCTTTACGTTTGATTTCTCACATTGTATATTGTAATGGCAGAGATAATAGGATATTTAAGGGGCTGCAGTGGCTGCTACAGCTGTGGGGGGCAATACTTTGGTGAAATGTCCTGGACCCTGGAAAAGAGACTGTGTAGACTGGGTAAGCAATTAAAGGTTACTGGCCGAGAGTCATTGGGCAGCTGGGTAAAGGTGGATGTTGATATTCAGTGCCAATTATGCAACCTGTTCAGCCACGTCTATATGCTCTTTTTTCATGCTGTTAATATAGGGGGAAAAATAAACTTTAATCAATAAACTGATTAAAGAAGCATTGTCTATGGAGCCACAATCTGATCCTGTAGTGTAGCTGCAGTTTGCACATTTCATGTATTCTCAGCCAGATTTGGTTTAGAGCACAGCCAATATTTAGCATAACTAGATTTAAATTCACACACTGGTGATGGCAAGCTACATTGTAGCCACAGCCGCCCTGGGGCGCACTGACAGAGGCGAGGCTGCCGGACATTGGCACCACCGGGCCCTCTGGCCACCACCAGTAGGCAACAGGTGAAGTGTCTTGCCCAAGGACACAACGACTGAAACTGTCGGAGCCGGGGCTCGAACCGGCAACCTTCCAATTATAAGACGAACTGTCAACTCTTGAGTCACGATTCAGTCATCCACCCATGTGTGTGAATGACTGAATGTGTAAAGCACTTTGGAGTCCTTAGGGGACTAGTAAAGCGCTATACAAATACAGGCCATTTACCATTTAAATTGAAAATTTTGTTTGAATTCTGCAATTGAAGACATGCTCAGTTATTTATGAACATGGTCTTTGTTTAAAGCAAGAAATGGATTTGTAACATGGGGGTGCATATCTCATTCTGAAAAAACTTTAACAACTAATAAGTGTTACCCAAAGCCAATCACCATCATCCAAAGCATCAGTATGGCTCTTCTTTGGAAAGACATGAATTCTTAAGCACAAGGGATATTGTGTAATTGTAATTGTGTAATTTTATTTATTTTTTTGTCTTTGAACCCTTTTACAGCCGACAGGTATTGAAGACACGTTTTCTAAGAGGATGAAAGTTGGCATTGCGATGGTGAAAGAAGAAGACATCATCGATGTGTTGGTTGTCCTTGAGGCGGCAGTAATCCTGTCTAATCTGAGGGATGTCTCAAGTGCCATTTCCATGCTGATGGGCCTTCTTTTTGCCCTCAACATACACTATCCAAAGGAACTTAAGGACATCTTTGAAGTCATTCAGAACATCCTAATGAACATTGGTGGAAGGCAGTGCATCTCACTAGTGCATGGTCTAAGAAACAGACTCTTGCAGAAAGCCATGCAGAACTGTAATTGTATGATCCTTAGTGTTAAGGACAGTTTTTATTTTACTGTTTGTTTTTTTATTCTTGCAAGTTCTCATTCTCACTTTTGTATGTCACTAAATGACTACACTTTACATTCCAGATTAGACAATTACTCATTTGTTCATGGTTTAAGAAACTTATGTGAACAACAATATAATGGTGGACTTTGCAGATGCTTATCTCATGCAAGTCAGTAGTTTTTCCTTTGTTTTGCAATTGAGCAGACTCAAACTGATGTTTCTGAAATATCCATATTATCAAATGTTTCAGAAGCATGCACTCATTTTCAGAGATATTGGTTCTGTGGAATTTGTTGCAATTGTAAACGAAGACAAATACAAGAGTTTGATGTCTTAGTTGTTATAAACTGATCTTTACTGTCACTTATCAAAGGTTTTGTACTATTTTAATATTTCAAGTTTTATGCTAACAGGTGTGACTGAGCACAATGAAGTTTAAAAATTTTGCAAATGTAAAGAATAACTTTTCTAAAATAGCAAGTGTCCCGTTGATACATTACATTAATGCAGACTTTATGTTGTTACTTCACAAGAATCACTACTGCTCCTAGAGTATTGGTCAGAATTTAATCTTCACCCAAACTGGGCTCAAGACCAAGTTCAAATTTATTGTTTCACAGGGAGCAGCCTTTGAGTTTTGATGGATTGTGAGCCTGATGAGCTACGTCACTGATTTTTCTGTTTCTCAGATGACTAAGATGGCACAATAAATGGTGAATGTTGGGTGCTCATGAGTAATTGTCTTGTCATGTTCTTAAAACAAACTTTCTGTATGAAATGATCAGATAGACTTTAATGGAATCTGTGGGGTTTTATTTTTTTTTCTGTAAACAACAGAAAATTAATTTAAAGGAATGTAGGTATTTAAACCTGAGCTCTAAGATGAACCTAACAGGTAGTTTTGCTGAAATGGATGTTAGAAAGCTAAAAAAACAAAACAAAACTTAAGATGTTTAATACACATTTTTCTTTACATCCAGTCAATCAACTCTGATAATTAAAATGAAAATGATTTACAAGTTCACTCAGCTACCTTAAGGAGCTCAGTTAATTAATAAACTTAAATCAACTTAGCTAACAGATTATGTTAGTTAAGCTAAAACAGATTCCTAAGTTAAAAGAACTACTAAAGTATTTGAATTAACTAAAAAACCCAAGTCAACTGAACTAGGACAAGAGTTTAAACAATAGATTATTTTAATTTAGCTGAAAGGGTTTTCCCAAGTAAAGATGACAATTAAAGGAGTTGAACTGACTAACAAATCTCAGTCAACTAAACTAAGATGAAAGTTTAGACAACATGTGATTTTTCATTAAGATAACAATTGGTTGTGTTATAAGAACAAACTCTATTTCTTGACTTAACTTAAAATTTTAAGGCAGCCCTTTACCTCATATTTTTAAGTTGAAACAACAAGTTATATTTTACAGTGTGTGAGCAATTGTAGCCTGTAATCTAATTGTAATAATCTTAAGTGAAACTTTTATTTGAGAGCGAGAAAGTTCAAAAGTGGCAGTGAAGTCTGAATAAAATGTACTTTTGTACTCAAGCACTCCAGCTATTAAAGGCTTTGGTGTTCTCTAGCATAACATTGAGCTGAATTTCAGCTTCAGTGTTTCTACCATGGCTGTTTGTCCTTACAAAAAAGAAAAAAAACAGGGCCCTACTTCTTCTTTTTCTGCAGTAGTCATATCACTAAATCTGACAGTTTGCCTCGCAGCTTGTATTTATCATCAATTAATGATGAGCCCACTTGAGACGAAAGTGTTTCAACAATACTGGACAAAATGTTTAGAAAATAAACGGCTTAATCATAAATAAGAAAAGTTGTAATCAGTTGGTCACCTCAGGGTCACTTACAATCAGTCTTCAGGACGTACCTATATATTATATCAAGCCTATAATTTACAAAAAGCAGAACATTTTGTCCCTACCACTTTCAACACAAAACCTGTGCTTTAGAGTGCATCTGTCTGCCTTCATTTGCACTGTACATGTACTAAGGGAGAAGGCAGAATGCTGCTTTCACTCCCAGAAGAACCACACTGAAATTGACTTATGTTAATTAACGACCTTTGGTGTCAATCGTTCCAGGGATTATTTGCATAGTCTCAAAATAGCACTAGAAGAAAGAAATCAGCATCTGCACTTCTGTGAAACTCTCCTTGCATCTCTCCCTTCATAAACACCGTAGCACTGCAATACAAATCACCATGCATGTACTACAAATCACAGCAGCTTTATGCAGTATGTTGATTAGCATGAGCGAATTCCCTTAGTCATTCCTGCCTTCCCCTGGCACGCTTGTATTTCTTTGTGCAGCAAAAAAGGTAATAATGTACTAACGAAATAATAATAATAATAATTATGCTGATGTTTAGAGTTTTTAGGATTGTTCTCAATTAACATGTTTCATATTTAATTTTTATGGTCACAGTGCATGTCCATGTTGGCAGAAATACAAAGGGTAACATCGAGGAACGCTGTCACGTGTAAAAAGTAATACCAATAACACAATTTCTCTGTCGTCTGATATGATATTATGAAGAGAAAGTCTAAATCCAAAATTTCAATTTGTAGCCCAAAATCAACAAGAGATTGTATCAGTGAGCATGCATTGTCTGTTATCAGATGTTAGGCTCTGCTTGTCCCTTATTAGAAAATGTGGACGGGAAGACTGTTGAGGTCCACCGTTGCTCCATAAGAGTTAAGTAATAAAGTAATAAAAGAAAATGTGGATCTACAAGTGAAGTGGAGAATAAATTAGACAAAAGAAACTGGAAGTTGCTGATGCTGCGTTTCTCTCGATAAATCCAAACCCCTCTTTTCAACGGCCTCTTAGCTCAGACAAGTTTTCTTTCTCTTGGAAGACAAGAAACAGACACAATCTGCACTTACAAGGAAGGTTGGTCTTTTAATAATGTCACAGCATAATTGGTTTCTGAAACATTCTGTGGCCTTAATTAACTAAATGAGCCTAAAGGAATCAGTGAGAGGCAGGAAAAGAGAGGAAGAAGGGGAAAGAAAGAGGGAGCGCAATGAGTAATACAAGTGATAGAGATCAGATACCTTATCTCTTCAGTTCACAAGTCTGCTATTCATTGGAGGCCCTCCTCTCCACCCTTCACCCACACTCTCAATAGGTTTCCTTCTCTCAACTCAAATTAATCTGTTTCGCATTCACAGGCTGTCTCCAACACATGCTGAGTAAAAACTGCAGCTGAGTCTTTTGCACTTGTGTTTAACATTTTAAATGCTCTTCACACACTGTATTTTACAGCAGCTGAGCCTTTGCCAAAAAGTAACATGTGGAGACAATGTAATTTCATGTCTCTGATGGATTGCCAAAGAGTGTACCTCAAGGGCTGATTTATGTTTAGTTTCACTTCAACCCGTTCTCCAGTGAATTCTACTCATATTCAGCTATTCTGCAATATTGATGCTGAAAGAGCCCCATAGACCAGTTTTCTGTTTTGGGAGAAACCAAATTAAAATTCTTTGCTGAGAACATTAAGGAGCTTTCTCGATAGGAAAAAAAAATATACAAATATTAATTCCCCTGAGCATTCCGATGATTAAAAAGATTTGCTTTTTTTAAGCCGATGATTTCTCCTTTGGGGTCGGTGCTACTCTTACTGGACTTTTGGGTATTTTTTATGTGATTACAAGGATGGGTGCTGCGGAAATTAATGGCATTGCTTCTGTTATATCAATGTTTCCTTTTATAATAGGTGCCATGGTCATGGTTTTTTGTATTTAATTTTACTTAATTGATGTAGGGTCTTGGGTGGATGGATGGATGGATGGATATCTTTTTCAGGTTTAAAATGTTCACATTTTCTTAGTGTCTCCTGTGCTTGCTTGTGTTTTACTCCCTCTGTTTCAGACATGTGTTCATTAGTTTCCTTGTGATTCCTTTGTGCATACTTCTGTGATTATCTGCCCAAACCTCATTAGTTTCACATCCATTCAACTGTTTGTCACCTTTGTCAAGTCAGCCTGTGTTTATAGTCGTACAACTTGGAAAGAGTTAAGATGAAATCTAATCTCGTCACATAAATGGTGTATTCTCTTCCTAAAGATCTTGTAATTAAACTTTTTAAAAGGTTTTTGCTCAGGCATATGGTTTTGTGATCAAACCTTTGTTGAAGCATTATAGAAAGAAGCTGTTGGGGAAATACCAAGAAGCTGCAATTACAACATGTTCACAGTTTGGCACAAAAAAAGTGGTATTTGTTTTTATATATTTCCCAGTTTATAGATGACTATACTGGGTTTTGTGTTCGGTTTTACTAAAAGTCAGTTCTGCGCTCACTTTTTGCTGTTCAAAGCATGGATCCATCCTGCCTTGCATCATCAGTTCAGGTGGTCACAATTACCATCTCTCAACTCACTGTGAAAGGCAGCTCCGCGGTGTCTCATCCAGATGATTTCAATCATGTCTCTCACTGCGGTGTGTCTGGTTTGTCGTGCATATATTCACCTTTTCATCTGTTGTTCCCCCCCTCAGACACAGCTCTTCTGAGAAGTACCTGCCTTGGAGAACTGCAGGTAATTACTGAAATGCTACAGCTCCTAGGAAAATTATTTTTCATTTGTACCATGCGCATTTGCATTCCTATTTAGCGTCTCTTTTATAGTTGTGTATTTGTAGGAGTATTCAAGAATTGAAGGAAACGCAGTCCCACTTCAGTCTTTACCTAGATCTGAAATTACTCAATAATTACACATGCTGCAGTGCTGCAACATAATGGGCTACAAGACTTCCCTACTTTCTCGAGCAGACTTATTGCTCTGGTTCTCTGCAGGTTCTCAAAAACATTTCTTGAACATGACAATGACTTAATTATACACAAACCTCCACAGTCACTAGTTCTCAGTCCAGCACAGCACCTTTGGGATGTTGTGGACGTTGTATCTGTCTATGAACAAAAGATAACATTACTTGCTGTTCCCTGCAAGAATTTTTTTGCCACACTTTCTGTGCCAGAGATGCAGTGATTTCAAGACAGTGACCTAAGGGTAGTTGTGAGGCCATCGCATTTATTTTGTCATGAAAAACATGGGTGATGGGGGATGTGCGAGACATCTTTATCCATTGGTTGCAAGGTGGTATGCTGATACGGGAGGCTTTTAACCTTGCATTAGATAGGTGTTTGTTGCATGGTTGGACAGGCTTGTGCATAGAGGTGAGTTTATTCAGCACGCAAAAGTAGCAAAAAGACAGTAAAAACAAAATCAGCTGGGATGCTCTTCCTGCAGGCAGGAACAGGGTCGAACAGGGTCGTGTGATGGGTAGGGAGAAAGTTATAGTCAGTCAGTGAAGTTTACTGTACTGCACACTCACCTACTCTTGCAACTTGTAAAACTAAAGGGCTACAAGGACAAAAATGGGTATTAAAAACTGTCTTATCTTCTAATGCTCATTTAAGTAATTAAATGGTATTATGAGTCATTCAGCTCATTCATGTCCATTCAGCATACCGCATAATTTTCAGGATCAGCTCTACTTGAAGTAGTGGATTTTAAACAATTTCCATTAAGATGAAGCACATCACACTTTGTAAGTGAAAGCAGTCATTCTATTACATTTATGAAGCAATATTTTTGAACATTACCTGGCTGCGCTTTATGACTGAGTGGAGAAGAAAATTGAAAACACAAATTGCATTTTCAGTGTGTCATTAAAAGAAGGACAACTGCTTGAACCAAAGACCTGTAAAGAACATTTATATATGCAAAGGAGCTGAAATAATAATAAATAATGAATAATGAAAAATCAGCTCATTACATTTTCGTTTTCTCTCCTGATTTTATCTTACATTTCAGTTCTCTTCTTTCTCCCTTCCATTTTAAATGTCTTCTAGTCCATGACTTTGCATATTTAAATTGCCTAACCCACTTTTCTTTCTTCTGTCATAAGATGGTAAAAAAATCATGTTTCATGTGAGTTCCTTACTGTTAAATGTTAACGACTGATAACATTAGCCATATCCTTTATCATCTCAAGTGCCACAGCGATCCCAAACTCCTCCAGCCCCATCGCCTTGTAATTAATGAGCATTTCGTAAACGATCTTATGCACATGCTCTACTGACTGATGGAATGTTTTGGGAATGTGCTGCCGGGTCACTGTGCTTATTGGGTGTCTCGTTAATGATGGAATGCTCCCCCCTAACGAGGGGGCGGGGCAGTGGTGCATGTCCAAGCAGGTGTGGTAGAAGCACCAAGAGATGGCTAATCAAACTGGAATTAGGAGGCTGGTCACCACCAGATTTGAATGAGGATATTCCTCATTTACTTTTCTCATTTAAATGCTAAAGTAATGTGAAAAGTAATGCATAGAATTAAGTTGACAATAGGGTAACCAAGAGAGGTCAGGAGTGTAACTTGTGGTTCTGTTTTTACCATAAAAACAGAGTTTTTACAATTTAATGTCAATATTTGGTATGACCATGTTTTATTATTTGACAAAATAAGAACTCTTGGGCAAGCTTTCTTGTAATTTCTTAAAGTAGTCTTCAGGAATTCTCCAGGTTTCCTGAAGGACATTAAAGACTCTTCTCTTTGGCTGCCTTTTGTTCCATTCTCTGTCACGATGATCCCACATTGCTTCAATAGTGTAAAGGTCCAGGCTCATGGGATGCCAGTTCATGACTGACAGTGTTCCATTGTCTGTTTTTCTACCCAGGTATAATTTCACTGCATTGTCAGTGTGTTTGGGATCATTGTCCTGCTGAAAAATGAAGCTGTTGCCAATCAGACGGTTCCAGATGGTATTGCATTGTGGATCAACATCTGGCGATGTCATGATGTGTGGGGGTGGAAACGTGGACCCAAATGCAGACGAGGAGAGTTTTGCAGATTAAACGAAAGCTGACCTTTATTTGATGTTTCACAACAGTCCAATAGCACAATGCAGCTGGGGTGAGCAGACTCAAACTAATGAGAAAGAGGGGAAGCACAACAAAACAAAATTCACACAAGACAAAAGACTAGCTAAATAAAATAGCAGGCAACTAAACACCAGACACAGGGGAGGCCGGATGACCAACAACCAAGATTGGAATATAAAGAATAGCAAAGAGCAGAACCCAGATATCTAAAACTAAGAAAGCCTGAGAATAAAAATACTAAACACATGCTTCATTGAACAGTAAATTGATCAACTGAAGTACCAGATGCATCTCTCAGGTTTTATTTACTTTTTATATACTTTTTATATACTTTTTACTCCTGCCACTTTTTCTTTTTTCTTCTTCTTCATCTTTCTTTTTTTGCTTATTTTTGTGTTTGAATGATTCAAAGGTCAATAAAAAGTGGCTTAATTAAGCATTCCAATGAAAAGGGTCAAGAATAAAAGATTTAAAATGAGTGAAAAAGCCAGCAGTGTCCAAAGCAAAGTTTCAAAAGACCTGCAGAAAGCCTGGAAAATATTACTCAAGATAACTTTAAAAAATTACAAAATACTTCTTTTGCAAAAAGTCATTTGAAGCAAAATATAAAATAATGAGCTTGGGCTGATTAAAACGTGAAATCTTCAGAAATAAATTTAATGAGACATACACTCTGAGAGTGCATCTTTCTCCAAGGCCAATTTTGTATTTTATACTTTAAGAATAGTGACCCAATTCTTATGAAAAAGGAAATTTTCTTTCTTCAATTGTTAATTGTCACCTCACCATCTTTGGTTTTATATTTGGGGTGGTAGTTTTGTGTGTTCTTGATGTCAGACAGGCACACTGCACCAAGCACATACCTCTCCTTGACCTTGTTAGATAAATAAAATTAACATATTTAGTTGAATCCATGTTTTAGAGTCCTACTGTCCTTTTGAAAAGTTGGTTCTATAATTAACATAGAGAGCTGACAGCTGCAGCTGTTGATGCCATTTTGTACCAGTTAGTGAGCCTGCTTCTAGTGACCATGTGATGAATTAAAATGATAATTATGTCTATGGTAGTAAAGGCTGAATTACTACAAACCATCCTGTATTGTTATTATTCAAAGAAACAATTGTAACTTATTTAAATATATAATATATATAAATATATTTATATATATATATTTATTTTAAATCAAAGTAACTCAAATTAATCATCAGAAATCATTTTAAATGGTTGAATTATAATTCCACCATTCACAGCCTTCACATTTTCATAATCATTTCCATAGCTTCAGGCAGTCTACATTCATAGAGGCTTCTAAGTTTTCTTGGTGTAAATATAATGTGAGTTGTATATTTTTTTTAATTGACAAATTACTGAATTTACCACTACTGTGCAGTAAATATATTTTATGGCATTGTGCAAAAGTTTTGGAATGAAAAAGTGGGAAATAGTTGCAGCAATTTATTAAAATATGTGCAAACATACAAAGGAATACAGTATATAAGGCAAAAAGCTTTTGTACAATTCTAATGAGTTTGAAAGTTAGTTTTTGGTAACACAGCATGCAGCGCACTCTCTCAGGTAAGCAGTCTTATAGTTTATTTAAGCAGTCTTCAAGAATCATTCTCCAGGCCTCTTGAAGGGCATTCCAATGCTCTTCTTTGGATGTTGGATGTTGTGGGTAGACACAACACTGATTCATCATTTTAGTTGGGTAATGAACGGACTGATTCCTATATAGCATCTTTCTACTCTCCCCAAACACTTAAAGTACTTTATACAATATATACAATTTGCCTCTTTCACTCATTCACACACACTAAGTGCTATCTAACATTCACACACATTCCCACTCTGATGGCTGCATTGGATAGCAACTCAGTATCTTGCCCAAGGATATTTGCCATGCAGACCGGAGCAGCAAGGGATTGAACCACCAAGCTTCCAATTAGTAGATGACCCATTTCAGGAGGGGTGGTACCTTCAGAAAGCCTGGAGAATTATTCTTTAAGTGTCGCTTTAAAAAATTATACCAAGGTCTGGGTCCTTGTTGGTGTGGTTCAAGACATTTGCACAATACCATATAGGGATAGAGAAAAATATGATTATCAACATATGAGAAAGCTACTGCATAAATAGGCTCATAATGTTAAATACCTCATTGGCTTCCAAATCCATCCATTAACCATTTTACATTTGCAGGGTGGCTGGACCCTATCGAGCTGCCATAGGGTGAGCAGCAGGGTACACGCTGGACAGGTCGCCAATATGTTGCAAGGCTAACACACACAGGACTAACCATTCACATTCACTCCTAGGGCCAATTTAGAATCACCAATTAACCTAAGCCCACTAACTGCATCCCTTTGGGCTGTGCGAAAAAGCCGCAGCACCCGGAGAGGCATGCGGAGAACGTGCAAACTCCATAATCCTCGGCCCAGCATTCAAACCAAGGACATTTCTACTCATATAATTATATAATGTGATCTATTTTACTGTCTTATAATGCTATGACATTACCACTAGGAGTTAACGTTTTTGTTTTGCATCAGCCCACGTTCTCTCTCATGCATTATGTCATTGCTTATCACACTTTCCTGTAAATAGGCTCTAGCCCTCAGCATTTACAGTTCTGATGTGATAGTATTTTCACTGTTTCAGGTGGCTGTGTGTTTATAAACTGGATGTATTGTACAAAAAAAATGAAAAGCTTTCTTTAGCTTTTCTTCCGCTTGCCCACACTCTCAACTAATGTGAGTATGTGAGAAAGAAAGTCTGCATGGCTGTGTGCACTTTGCAGGATTTCACTCTTGGCTGTGATGCCCCTCTAATCCATAATAATTGGCTGGCTGCTGGCTACTTCCAAATATGGACAGCTACCCTTTTGACCTTGTGCTGCTGCAGTCTTTGGGTCTAAAATCCCTTATCCTTCCTGTAACCTCACCCCTATTTCCAAGCTCTCATACTTATACACATCTTCTTTCTTCCTACAGCCTCCTGCCAAATTTCTTCAAAAGATACTGAAAGCATGAAGTGTGCTGCATGCTTTCAATATCTAAACATATAAACACAAGTACATAGCAAATACAGGTTTAAACAAAAAAAAAAAGGTTTTATTGATTACTGTAACTCACCTTGACTGAGAATTACTATAAAACAAAATATATTAAAGAGGCAATATTGCTTTTATCTGCTCCTTTTTTAATAATAAGGCACTGCACTCAAAAGGGAGAAAAGTTCTGCAAAATTATCTAATTTAATTTGACATTTTGACAGCGTAATTTTTTTTTTCTAAAGACAGTGTGGTGCTCAGTTTGTTGGAATTAAACCTCAACCCTTTAAAAGACTAACTTTCACAATGGCTACATTACTCAGTAGCATAAAAAATGTAATATTACAGCAATATTTTTCTCAGAAACTAAGCCAAGCCATCTCATATTCTAAAATATGCATAGATTTGGTGGATAGTCAGAATTACCTTTCACATTCATGTATTCACATGCCCCACCTGAAAATATTAATTCCCCTAACACCCTCATTATTTCAACCATGAACTCAAGCTCACCTCGCAGCATAACTTTCAATATCATACTCTGTCCTCTCACCACCCTGCCAACACCTTTCCTGCACACCATTTTATTATTACAATGATGACAATGTAATATTTCCACCAATGATGCTAATGTCTTGTCCCAGATAATTCCATTCCGATGACTCATTTAAATGTGAGGCTAATGGGAAAGTGACCAGGGCTGAAGAAAGATGGAGACCTTTTCAATGACTTTGTAATGTACATATCTGCCAATCAAAAGAGGCAACAAGTCAGTACATTTAACACGTACACAAGGTTACAGAAAGGAGCATCATTAAATGTGCAATGCATTAAAGCAGATGACCCTTAGCATTACTTGAGCATTGGCCTCCACAGTCAACAGTTTAATCAAATAGAGCACTTTTGGGGTGTGGTGGAAAGAAATTTGAGAGATTTGCATCACAGTGTGCTGCCAAAAGATGATAGATAGATAAATAGATTACAGCATCTTGTTGAATTTGAATGAAATCACCATATAATCACCACTAACCACTATATACTACTGTATGAATTAATATAAATGCTAAGTGGTAAAGCTGCAGAGATTGAATCACCTACTGCAGGAGACTATCCATGTGTGTTTTGTACTTGAAATAGTCCTTTAGTTGTTTGTAAAGGCAGTTTTAAAAAGTCATTGGACAAAGGCTGTCATTCAATAAAATAGATGTATTTTAAATATTGTTTTACAAAATCCTGTGTAGACTTTTCTGTAGCATTTTTCTAATGTCAGATCATCAGTTACTGTGTAAGGTGTTGGTTTTTCAAGCTGTTGACTTCTCGTTTTAGAACAGATTTCCTCAGTTGGACTCAGCGTAGGTGGTAGCTCACTGTTGCGTAATGCTATATGATGCTTTGCTGATACCAAATCGCTTTTCCACTCCAGATGTGCCTGCAGATGTCACTTGCTAGCAATTTAATGGCAGGTGGCAATGTTTTTCATGGCAACTGCGCTGAACTGATGAACCGAGGCTCCATTATTATTCCCCATGAGAATTAATACCCTTTATCCGTGTGCTGAGATTGCCATTAGTGATTAGGACAGGGAACTATTACAGGATAAGCCCAGCCAAAATTCAGCAATTTGTTTTGTGTACAAATACAGGTTAAAGGAGCAAAGTTTTACTGCTCACATATTATTGCTCAGCATCAGTCTGTTTCACATTTATACAGTTACAGACACACACTCATACATACTCAAACCTGGGAGAAAATTTAGTTCTTTACTGTAAATGACCAAACAGCAATGGTAGGGTAATATACCAGGTTATAAATACTAAAAGCCACCTCAGAAACAGGTGAAAATACAGAGTAATTGGACTGAATTGTTATACTATGTAAGTTTAATAAAGAATAAATGGCACCGTCCAAATGCTTGATGAATTAGGTGCAGGAGTGAGCAGAAATACCAACAAACAAAGGTGTTATCTCAGGTCAGATAGCTCTGTTTCTGTCTGAGCCTGCTTGTCCCAAAATGGCTCCATTAGCAAATACAATTTCAGCTGTTACAGACGACTGAAACCTTATCAGAAGGAATCACACATTGTGGGCAAACTGAGAAACACAGACACACACACACACATATACAGCACTACCCAGGGCAGGTGAGTATTCTACTTCACAAAATGTACAAAGACATGGACACACACACACACACACACACACACACACACACACAGGTAGTATTCAACGGTATTGTTTTTCTCTTAAACAACTTGATCTAGTGCCAGATCTTAAAAGCTGCCTATTGAACACAACAGAAAAAGGACAAGAATGCGTTATATGAAGATTCTGCAGAAAACTATCAGGCAAGAAAAATACTTCCTAAACGCTTACCTGCTTATTTCCCCCTATATATGAGGTGCTTTTGTGATTGTAAAGCAGAAATAAGGGGGAAAGAGGAGTTGGAGAGAGAGCAAAACTTAGAGAAACGTGAATATGAAAGGGTAAAAATACATGAGAGGAAATTGGAAAAGATAGGAAGAGGGGCCGATAAAGAGGGAGAGATTATGTACCGTTGGCGGATCCTGTTTCTCTACCCTCTGTTGGGTGAAATGTGTTGTGTTAGCTAAAATTCATCCCTGGCTAAGCAGAAAAGTATTTGTCTCAGTTGCTGGCAGAGGATTTGTGGTGTGGTGTGGCAGAGGCTTAAAGAAACAACTGCTATCATCATCGTGTGTTTACCGTTCACTCTTAAATATTGGCTGCAAAAATCCAAAAATAAAAAACCTGTAATTGATTTTTGACAAAAATGTCCCTTTTATGCTTTTGGATAATACATATATAACAGTTCCAACTATTTGTGCACTTGAAGTAGTCAGGATGGCTTTTGGTGTGTTAACAACCATCCCATAGCAGCAAGCTACATTTTCAGTAATTGTAACTGCACTGAGTCAGCAAATACTGACCACAATCGTGCTGTTCAGTCTCCATTAACTGAGAATTTGTCCATCTATATTCGCACAAGCCCCACTAAGCAGTATTGCCTATTTACACATCTAGAAGGTGTGGCACGATAATAGAATTCATGTTTCAGGCCACAGCATGATTTTATGTCTAACAGTGTCACAATCATCGAAGAACTAAGGCCGTTCCCTTCACAGTCAAACAAGTGGCTCTCATTTAATATATTAGTAGTCATTAGCAGTGATCCATTGCTAATGACGACACTGGTTGATGAGCACTGAGAAAATCAGTCTTCATAGGTTTTATTTTATGCTAAAGCAAAATTAACCCACTGCAGCAAAACTGGATGCCAGTGGTGTCAGCTCTGAATGCGCTGATGATTCAGGGATAAGGAAAACCAGTGCTAATAAGGAAAACCAGTGCTAATATCAGTGCCAACAGAGATTAAAAAGCACTTTACTGATTAGTGTACATTAAATGTGAGGGTACTGAGCATTGACCACATCACCAGTTTTCTAAGTAAGAGAGTTTCCTTGGTTGTGCGTTTGGGATTATTGTCTTGCTGACAACGCCCATCTTTGTTTCATTTTCATCACCCTGTAGAGGTCAGCAGATCTTTATCAAGAATGTCTTGATACTTTTTTCTATTCATCCTTCCTTCAATTATTTGAAGCCTACCAGTGTAGTATGCTGAAAAACAGCCCCGCATCATGATGTTCCCATCTCCAAACTACACTGTTGGTATGGTGTTTTGGAGGTGATATGCTATGATGTGCCTTTTGACCCCCAAACATGGTGCCTATTATGGCACTTCTTTCCACTTTCGGGTTATGGCGCCAGCAGTGCTCACTGGAACCTTCAGTAGTGTAAAAATTCTTCTGTAACCAAATCCATCACAATGTTTTTGTCTTAAGAGAGTTCATTGATTTTACCCATCATGAGATGTTGTGTACGAGTATTAGGGCCACATTCAGAAAAAACATTATTATTAATTTTGAGGAAAAAACAAAAAACTATTTTAACAAAAAAGTCAAGATTGTATTTCAAGAAAAAAGTTGAGTGAACGTGAAATCCTACTTCAGAATTGGTTTTAGTAACAAAGAAAGATATGATTTCTCTTTTAGTACGTGTGGTGATAAGTATGAGGACATTGAAAGAATGGTGCAGAAAGCTGCATCTTGTCAGACGGAAAAACAACTTGGAAGAGTGGATTTGTGCAAAATGACATGGCTGGTGATGGACAGATTCAAGGTTTTCAATGTTTACAGCCTCATAAAGAGAATGTATCACTACATTGCTGATCGATTTATTTCATTAAGTCATGTACACAAGGCTTGTTGTAGATGGTACCTTGAAACAACCACTAGCATCTGCACATTTCAACATATTTCTCTAAATAGATTTACGACTTTATTCTTGAAATTTCAATTTTATTCTCAAATTGATCAATAATAAAAAAATGTTTCTTAAAGTGGTCCTAATACTCCTTCATGACACTTTCATATATATATATATATATATATATATATACACACATATACATATATATATGTATACATTCTTCATGTATTCAATACTTTTTCCTTGTGTCATATCTCATTATTACACATGACTTGAAGGTGATAACAAAGTTAGAAATATATTTACTTAGAAAGCATGGTGACATGGTCAATACTTATTTTACTTTATACATACACATAAATCCATTTTTCCCTTCTCATCCTTTCTGATTGTTTAAGTAATTCTGCATTTTGCTGAAGTTAGTGTTACTGCTGGTAGCATGAGGCAATACCTGGATCCTACAGAAGTTCCACAGGTAGTCCAACCCTTCCATGATGGCACATCAATACATGACATTGTCAGAAAGTTTGTTGTTTTTTCAGCACAGTCTCAAGAGCATTGGGGAGATTCTAGGAGACGGGTTACTCAAGGAGAGCTGAACAGGGCTGTAGAAGGTCGTTAACCCATCAGCAGGACCGGTATCTTCTCCTTTGTGCCAAGAGGAACAGGATGAGCACTGCGAGAGCCCTACAAAATTCAGCAAGCCACTGGTGTGAATAAAACAGACTTCATGAGGGTGGCCTGAGGGCTCAATGTTCTCTAATGGGCCCCATGCTCACTGCCTGGAAATGTGGAGCCCGACTGGCATTTGCCATAGAATACCAGAATTGGCAGGTTCACTACTGGCAGCTTCTGCTTTTCACAGATGAGAGCAGGCTCAATCTGAACACATGTGACCAGAGAAGCCATGGATAATGTTATGCTGCCTGTAACACTGTTCAGCATGACCCGTTTGTTGGTGGGTCAGTGATGGTCTGGTAAGTAATACCCATGGCTGGGTGCACAGATCTCTAAAGGGTATAGGTTTCAGCCTGACCTGAATCCAGTAGCGCACATCTGGAAGATGTTTCAGGCCATTCAATGCTACCAAGTTGGACCTCAGACTGTCGGGGAGCTTAGTGATTCCAATCTGTTGTCTCATACAAACACATGGGGGCCATACAAACTACTAAATACCATTTTGAGCTGTTGCAATGACATTTTGGCAAAATAGACTATGCTGCTGAATAATTTTTTCACTTTGATTTTTTTGTCTTTGAATTCAGGCCTCTGCAAGCTGATAATTTTTATTTCTATCAAATGACATCCTTTCATTCCCATCACTCAGTCCATATCTTTATAGATATCCAGCAGATTTTTTTTCATTGAGATTTGATGTGTTTTCAAAGTGTCCCTGTGTACCCTTTTTTAATGTAGACTCATTTAATTTAACAGTGTTGTTTTGGTTTATTTGGTGGCTATTTTTGTTCACTTATTAGATGGCTAGATGTCATCATTTATTCAATTTTCAGTGAGCTATCACAAAGCCAGAAGAACATTACATTCATGGGCAGATGGAAGAAGGGAAATTTCATTAGCCTAAAAAAGTCACAAAGGAAAAGCATGAAAAAGAGGAACTGCCTTTTCTCCTTGGTTTGTTCTTGAAACTTCCTCCTCTACCAGCATCCTATCTCCAAATTAACTTTTCCTGAGGCATTGTACATATGGTGTAATGGAGTGCTTCTGGTGGATTTGTATAGCTTATCTGTGCAGGATATACTCTGTTACAAAATGATTTGAGTCACAATGTCCCCACAGTGATGAAACACAGAAAGTCAGTTCCTTTTCACTGTTGATTGTGTGCGTGCTTTCTTTGTTATTATTAATTGTGTTTGACAGCTTATATTTTACTAATTCACTCTCTAAGTGGAGACATCTGTTTTTCATTTAAACCTCACCGCCATAGGGAACCCCTCTCAAGATACATGCACATCTGCTTACATATACAAACACATGCACTCATAAATTCACAAACATAAGCACATGAACAAGGAACCCATATGTTTTCTGACTTTCCATTCTGTGACGTTTTCTGTCCCAAGCATGAGATTTGAAATTATCCATGTACAAAATACCAGAATAGTTTTTCTAGTGCAGAAAATGTATTGCTCAAAATAATTAACCCTTTGTACCCCACAATGGTTGGCCCTAGCCCTTGTGGGGTAACTGTCAATATTGACAGTTATCAAGAAATCAGGAATTAAAAAAGGACGTGGGTCTGTTAGTCCTCTGTCAGAATATGTTAAAATCTTGACTCACAGAAAAAAAAATATCGTTAAGCAAAAAGCACAATGCTTAAACTAATGAAAATGTACCTTTTTCAGCCATGATAGTGTCTCACTCCAGCAGTACAACCTTGTTATTCATTTCATCAGAATCAGCTACTCAAAAAAAAAAATGTTGCTTTATTTCTACGTTTGTTATGTAATTGCATTTTAATAGTGTCTGAGCAGTATAATGTCGTAGTCTGCAAAATGATCAACTTTGTTGTTTAACATGTCAGTGATGCATTAGAGGGCTAGTTAGCTTGGCTTAAACCAGGTAGCATGAAACGATGCACAAAAAACATAAAGACAAACATAAAAAGCATTTTTGAAAAAACATGGTAACGCAAAATGATATTGGGGATTTGTATAGTTTTTATCAGTATACTCTTAAATTCCCTAATTCTGGAATGTACCTTTGCCACTAATAGTAGGATGGGGACTTTTTCCAAATGTTGACGAGGTTGCATTACAATCCAATCATGAAGGCCAACAATAAAACAGTTTCTGCTCTAAGTTGCTGATGCTGGTGTTCTGGCCTGTTCCTAGATAATTAGGAGCTAATCATCAGCTCAACCGGGTCAGTACACGGGCAAATTAAAATTAGGAATACCTCCATGGCTACAGCATGTTATCTGCGATAATGGAGGTGTGAATGCTGAGAATACAAAAAGCCCCACCTAACTTAACCACTGAGGGACACACACGCACCTCCTCACCGGAATACAAAATATCCCATATTCTTTATATAAAGAAAGGAAGTTGGTTTCCTCTGCCCCCTGGGAGTAGCCAAGAAAATGGGAACAATGCCACCAGATACATCCAGGTAATATTTGTATGTGCTGACAAGAAAGATATCAACTTTGACACCTGGATTTTGTTGGTATCTTCATTAGGCTCTATATTACATTAGACCCACAGTGTGGTACTTCTGGTGTCCTGGTATTTTGCATACTGGTCCATTTGTATGGTTTATTAACAAAGTGGAATGCAGTTTGTTTCATTGGTGCTTTTCCTGCTGTGACAAGGCAGAATATCTGAGAAGGATCTATTTCAGATGCATTTCAGAGAGTCACTGAATGAGTTTTGAAAACAGTCATTGCAAGGGCATAGCGTTTGCTTGCCAAAGTAAGTTTCAAGCATGTGGATGTCGCTGAATTCAGTTGAAGATTGCAGCTGCACAGATGGCCAGAGGTTTAACTAAAACACCTTTAGATGACCTGGATAAACAACTTCTCAGAAATGCATTCACTGTGTGGTTTCATCGGTAATTAACTAAACATTCACAAGTGTATTTTTAATTTCTTTTGTTGATAAGGCCAGTGTCACAGAGGTAGTATGTGTGCTTTTAAAATGCAGCAACATCACAGTTAAATTACAGGCTTGGTGAATAGTTAACTTATCTCATGTAAGGAAAACAAAACCCCTTTTTTTTCTCTTTGGAAGTTATGCTTTCAAAGCGCATCTTACTTAAGGTTAAATAGCAAAGCAGAGTAAAACCCAAGGGCAAGTGAAAAGAACATGGATACTTGACGTATCTATCAGTTAATGGTACAGCAGGGGGAAGAAAAGTCCATTATTTGATCCAGACAAACAAAATATTTTGTCTTTGCTATTTGATTTTTAATGATGTTCGATCAAACTGTTACTGATTTCAGCATTTTTGTGTGGTTACAAATGTCCTGTGAGATACAATTTTCCATATATGAGTGTGCAAAAACAGGGACCATATTATCTCAGTGTCAGAGTTTTGGGCTGAACACTTTTTGCTGTTAAATCAAGCAGCTGAGTAAGCAGTTCCAGTTTTCTCAAGCCTTGATTCAGGGTTTCCCTCTCTCTCTCTTTTCCCTCCAAATAATCTCCATGCAGCATCTCTTTTATCATCCCCACACACCTCTGTTTCTTGTGCACCTCATCCTACACTCTTCTCTCTAATATTTAAATTCACTCTCTTGTTCCAGCTCTGCAGCTCTCCTTGTTTTCTTTATTACTTCCTCTCTTCTGCTGGTACAGACAGCAAATGAATACCGCCTCAGTTGATTTAAGTTTTCAGTACTCTCAGAGAAGAAGGGGAAACATTTTGATTTAATGATAACTGAAGCTTGCTGTACATGAGCCCGACTGAGCCTTCATTACTACAATTGATAAAAACACATGGGAAGTAGAGACAATACCATTGAGCTAAAGCTATACAAAATACAAATCTGATCATGAAGTTTTTACTTATTACCCGAATATGATGGTTATGTAGGTAAAAAATCTGTGTTCTGCAAAATGGGATTAAAAGTAATACTAATATTAAATTTTCTTTGATGATCTGAAACATTTAAGTGTGACCAATGGGCACAAAATAAAAAATTAGGAAGGTGGCAAATATTTTTTCTAAACTCTTTTCATTTTGGTCAAAAATATTTCTAAATATAACTTTACATATGCATAAACCCATTTAATAGATTGTAATGATATCTGATACGGCTCTTCAAGGTTTCTGCAAGTTTATTAATTGTCCAGCACCTCACCAGAACTACGAGTTTACAGATTTTGGTTAACAAAGTTTAAATGAAAGTTGCAAACATTTGTTAATGAATATGTGTTATAAGCTTAAATAAAAAGCTTATAACACATAAATAAAAACCGCCTGGAGGCTGAAGAATTATAAGAAAGGGAAAACAATGAAACAAAAATTACCCGTAGTCACAGCTGCAGGATCTAACAACTTTTATGCTGAAATAAAGAGTAGAACAATAATCCTAATGATTTTGTTGATATCGTACCTTTATCATCCTTTATGCATTTATGCATTATAGTGTTGAGGAGTTATATACTGAGAGAAAGTCTTACCTATTTTGAATGATACTGAATGACCCTGGATGTCCCTTTGAACTTGTTCTGTTACATTATGTGTCTAATTATGCTTTGTATAATATTTTATGATTGTGTATTATCAAATGACTCCTATCACCCTCAATTACATTTTTCTGGCAAATGCTGGCATGTCAACAAGCATATCACAAATATTATATCTGCCATAACATTAACATGTTATCATCAGTCTTGTGAGCATGTCGTTAGGAAGATTTTAGAACTGAGTCCACATCACTGCTATACCAAAGCACAGCCTTATAAACTGACTAGAATGGGTTGTTTTAGCTTGCATTGCAGTAGTGTATACCTTATGTTGTGTTTATTTTTGTAGGGAAAATTACTTATAAAACATTATAAAATAACTGTATTTGTTTTAACCTGGTATTCTTGACCCCCAGAAGTGCTAAAAGTACCAGCTGTATGAAACAGTTTTTTTTTCAATAAATCTTTGGTTAAAATATGAAATATTTACAAACAACAATACCCACTGGCCTACAATTTTGTTGCATCTTTTATCCCTTAACTTGAAGGTCACATCGTCATTATCCACAAAGAAATAAAATTATGCAAACTGGAAAACTGACCCCGCATTTTTATTAAAGGCATCTTTTTAAAAAAAAATTAGATTAAACAGAATAATGGATGAAAGTGACTGTCTTCACTGTGTTAAACCTGTTTATGAAAAAAAACTAGTAGCAGATTTGACACTAACATGAATAGATAGTTACAAGGAGACATGCAAATACACAATCCCAACTACCCACATTTAACAGCTTAAAGCAATGTTAGATAAGACAGATCTTTAGTGGAACGAGCGCACACAGTCGCACTGCACACTCACACACACTTTAATGATTCTTGACTTCTGCAAAGGGTGGAAGTTGTGCATACAGAGAAATATTTTCTCCCATTATAGATCAACTAAAATTAGTTTAGAGGAAATTACTGTTGCTTATCAAAGGTACTCATATGCCTGCTGATTTGCAATAAAGCACAATAAGACCGAGAGTGAGGATTTGGGTGGGAAAATATGGTAATAATTAGATTTGTTTGCAATAACTTCAGAAATGCCAATACAAATGTGGTTTAAAAGTGAAAAGAATATTTCATTTCATGCCAAGTTAACTATCACAGGAAAAAATAAAACGAGGTTCTTTATGTTAATCAGAATCAGAATTGACTGACCATGTCAAGCTTTTGCAATAAAATACTTTATAATAAGCGCTGCAAATTACATATGCTTTATTACTAATTCTGTAGTTGACAGTCCCTCATAAACTGGGAAAACTTGAAGCATTTCGAAATTACATTATAAGATTAAAACAGGGCCCTATTTTATTTGGGACTTTCTTTGGCCTTTGAAGTTGGTTATCTTCTTAGCAGTGTTTGCAGCTGTCGCAGCTAGCTGCAAACTGTACTTAAAATTAATCCATATAGTAAAAATGTCAAAGTTCTGTCTCTGTGTCTGTTGCCTGGGATGTGATATCGGAAATATTAGAGGAGAGAAGTTTTAATCCATGCGCAAATGATTAGAGAGTTTTGTTACAGAAGGATTATAATGTCTGTTCCTTCTGCACAAGTACCTTTGATCCTGTCACACACACGCACACAGTCACAAATAACACACAAAGATTTTTGACCAGCAGGCTACTTGTGTTGACACCCAGACAGAATCCTGCAGCTCAGTGCACACCCAGAAAGGTGTCACATCCATGTATACACGTGCCTCTGTGCGATGGCATTATATGTGATGCGATCAAAGATACTTGTGCAGGAGGAATAAAAATGATAATCCGTTTGTAACAAAACGCTGTAATCATTTATGCATGGATTGATACTTTGCCACAGCAGAAACAGAATACTCTAGGTACAGACCGAGAGGAAGGTAGCAGATGCAAAAGCAAGAGATAAAGGCTGGAAAATCTTGATGGTAAGAAAATATTCATGTTTGTAAATATACATAACTGTGCATAAATCTTGAACCACTCATCATTTCCAGGAAAATTAGAAATGAGTGCAGTAATTTATAGAAACATGCAAACATTCACAGAATTACAGCGTAGTGTTAATTATTTTTACATATGTAGGGCAAAAGTTGTGTTTGCACAACTATAATGAAGGTGAAAGTCAATATTTGGTATGACCAACTATATTCTTCAACAAGTCTGAACTCTGTTAGTCAAAATTTCTTTAAGCAGTGTTCAGGAATGATTATCCAGATTTCTTGAAGGACATTCAAAGCTTTTCTTTGGATGTTGGCCACCTTTTTTTCATTCTCTGTCGACATAAAAGGCTTCAGTAAAGTCAAGATCCGAGCTCTGGGGAAGCCAGTCCATGACTCATAGTGTTCCACTGTGTGTTTTTCTATCCAGGTGTACTTTTACTGAACGGTTAAAGTGTAAAGACACTATTTGCAATTTTTTCTTTACCAAGTTGTCTGTTAGGTATAGACACAAAACTGGTTCATCCTTTGAGTTAGGTTTTAATTTATAGGTCAATGTTCAGTGGTTTAATATGTAAAAAAGCCCTAAAACAGAACATCAGAGATGTTGAAAATGGTCAGGTACAAGGACTGGATTCAGAGTGAGTGAAAACGCAGCCCATGTACAAATACAAGCTTTGAAAGACCTTCCGAAATTCAGAAGAACTAGTGACTGTCATTAAAAAATGACGAGACATTTTGGCTGCTTTGCTATCAAAATATGAAAAATTGAGGAGTGAATCAATGCTATTGCACACTACTGTGTAAGATTTAAATATATGTGTGTGTACCTCCTACTTTGTGTGACTATATCTGAGCTGTGGAATTAAATAATTAAATAATTTTTGATTGCTTAGAATTTTAGCAGTATTATGTCTTATACTTTTATGCAAAATAGTAAGAAAAAAATACAGATATCCATAATGTAGTAAAGTTTTGTTATGTTATATTGGTTTTCACAACATTCTATTACTCATACAAGAATTTATAAATATTCTCCATTTAGAGTGAAACTAGTTGTTCCAAAGCTCAGCAACTTTTCATTGGTACAGTTGTTACCTGAAACTAACATACACAATGTGTCAGCCAAGCGATCACCAAAAATTTGACAAATGATCGAGTTCAGTTCAGAGGCAGCATTTGACCCGATAGGCGTTCAAATCATTTGTTAAAATAAATTCAAAGGGTTTTCCGTTTGGCTACGGTAGCTCCTTAAATCTCCTAGCAACTGGAGATTTTGTCCCCTTTTTTTTCTTTTTTCTTTTCTTTTCTTGCTTGGCATCTTTTTGATAATTGCCTCCACGGTGAACGACTTCAGTGTGAAGACTGTCAAGTGATCAGCAAAGAGCAGGAAAGGATAATTATGGGTCAATTTATTCTCCAAATGAGCTCCACCATGGATTTCAGTTTTTATTGGCATCCTAATAAAAGATATTTTACTGTTTTTTTTCCCCCTACTGGAAGTCTGAATAGGCTCCATTGATGTCTTTGCTGAGGCAAATGTTCCACTATTACGATGTGATTGTGTTCATCAGCAGCCTTTTCAATATTAATTGGCTGCTGGACAATGAAAAGCCCAGAAATATATGAATGACTACATGACTGACATTAAAAGAATGCTTTATTCCCTTAAGAACAGTTTTTACTATGATTTTAGATCAAATGTCTTTATGGGACTAAACTATGTATTACACACTTAATTAAACCTATATTGATTGCAACAAAGAAATAAAGCCACTATAACACAAGAAAAATAAACCAATAAAAGCTCTCTACCATCAAAAAGGGACTTTCATTTGTTATTGCAATAGTACAGGATACATGTAGCGTACATTTCAAATGTGCTAATTCAGACAAAACTTTCCAATTATCAGTATTAACATCTGTTTGTGTAATTACTTTAGTCAAAAGGCTAATTTCACTAACTTGTAACAGACTGGTTTGTGTATATTTGTGTGTGATCAGTAAATGTTTAAGGCAACAGCTTGTTCAGAGCTGGCATACCTCTGTTTTCGCTGAAATGGAAAAACATTATTCCGCAGTCAATATCTAATTTTCCTGTTTTGCCAGGTAGAACAAATAAGAGAAAATACTCTTTTAGGCTTCCTCACAATCTACCTCTTCCTTCCTCTGTTTTTTTCTGTCTCGCTCTTTTTCTCTTACTTTCTTGTCTTCCACTGTTTTCTCATGGCTAAAAACCAGCAGACAGTCCCCTCTTCCCGAGCATATTAAATGCAGCTTAGAGCTAGCAATAAATCCCTCTGGTTTCTAATTGATAAGTTGTCCTGCACTCACTAATCTTGTACTACACTTAGCAGACTCTGCTTAGGGCCACGATACGGTCGTACCAAACTTGCTCTTAAGCAGGTCACACTGGCCGGGGGTTTATATAAAAAAGACAGACAAGTCAGACATTTGTACACGCACATTCACGAAAAAAAGGAGAAAAAAAATCTAAAATCAATTTTAAACTGTGTTTACTCCTTAGGCTACTGGCATTAACTTTACTAAAACAAAACTGGAAAAATGGAAGAAAAAAAAAGGTATCGTAGCAACATTTTCCCAACCTGTCTCTTAAAGTGCATTTGATGCCATACTTATGCCTGTGCACAGTGTTGCACACACGTATGTTCACACTGGTGTGCATGTATACGTGTGTGATGTGTCCAGACAGAGCATCCACTTATGAATTATAGAGAGCCAAAGAAAATGCGTATTGAGGTGGAATGGATCAGTGAGGCAAGACATTAGTATTTTTGCCCTACTTTCCCTCCAGCTTGTTAAAAGCAATTGTCTGAACAATCTGTCACCCTGCCTGTAACACCTCTCCGAGTGAAGCTCGGGATGCACACACACCGTGACACATTTTACTGAACAAATGATAAAGTGGAACTGATCCTTAAAGTTTTGCAAGGATAGGAGACGAACATCTTAAAGTGACGACCAAAGGAAGACGGAAAAACAACACCGTGCGTCTGCCTAAGTGTTGGTGAGAGTCTGTAAATTTGCGTGCATGTGTTTCAGCTGTTCACATTTTGCATTTGTGTGGTGTCTTTTGCTGCCATATTCCAAACACCGTAAAGGAAAAATCAAACAAGAACTGATATTCTTCTTTTTTTTCTGCCAGACAGAAAAGGAATTTCTATCAGACTGCAAGCTCCCACTTTCTCTGTCTTTCCTTTAGCTTTTAAAGAAAAATCCCACAGACAACATATCCACAGCAGAAATAAAGCCTCTTACAGAGTCCCCTTTAGCCGTCAACTGCACTGACAGGATCAGATTTAACACCCCACTTGATTTTCTCAGCCCTCCAAGAAAGGTACGAAATGACTGTCTAGCATTTCTCTGCCACCCCTTTGTCTTGCTTGAGATCAAAAGTGAACTAGACAGATACTGTGTAGTTAAAAGACACCTAAAGGGCTCAGTGCTGGTAGCTACTGCTGTTCTTGAGACCCGTGTGAAGAGAGAGCAGGGAGTCGGGCTTTATGTGGCTCAATGATATTTCTTAACTAGAGATGTGATAAGTAGAAGGCGGGTATCCTCAATGGAGCAGGTCATTCACGGTCAATAGAAGTCTGTTCCTTCACTCCCTTTTATCTGATTAATTTAATGTAACAAAATGTGAACTATTTACCGTACATGCTCCACAGGGGGACACTAAATGATTTTCCTGGTTCGACGCAAACCACATTTAAATATTAGACAAGACTGATGTATCCGTGTCAGAATCAGAAGCCGTCACACCAAATGCGAGATTTCAAATTCTTTATTTTAACAAAGCAGCAAGAGTAAAGGTTAGGTAGCTCAGAAGGTAAGGCGTTTACCATATAGGAACCAAACAGCAGGACATTGGAGAGCTGTCAGGGATTAGACAACAGGTTAGTGCAACACTGATGGAGTTTTTGCCCAGAATAGCTTGCATCCTTCCTCGTATTTCCTTGAAGGATGGGCGGTGGGGAAGGCAGGTTCCAGCAAACGCAAAGGTTGGCGAGTGGTCAGGTGAGGTTGAGGAGCAGCCAGCTTAGGGTCACAGATAAGCCCTTGCATTTATAGGTGAACAACTAAGAGTATTTCTTTGTACATAGGGGATTTTAAGCTTAGATTGTGATAGGACAGTAGAGAAAAGACATGAAAGATGGGAGTAAGACCAGGCAGAGACATGCAGCAAATGGCCTTGAGGCAGATTTGAACTCTTTGCATTAGCCTTACAGCATATGAGTCACCTGCTCTACTGAGTGAACTAAACTGGCGCCCCAGTCAGAGTCTTTTTTAATTTGCAGGTTTGTTTGTGCTCCGGTCAGGGCACACACCTGAGAGAGCATGATGAGATAACAGAATGCACAAGAGTGACAACAACCTGGCAAGAGTGGAGGTCCCTCCCGGTCTTTTACTTTAGAGTTTGATGAGTTAATGGCAAGCAGATGTGCAGGCTGGCTCCAGGTCAGGGGTGGCAACGATGAAGGCACCGAGGCCTGCCCAGCTCCACCTGAGATGAGAGAACACATTCGAGAGAGAGAGAGAGATAAAAGGGAAGCAGAAAAGAGTTACTGTTCCAGGACCATGACAAAATGATTCATCTGGAAACTTGGGTAATAATAAGAACAATAATAACAACAAGATGACGTTCTTGCCAACAGCATCTATCAATTATTGATGAATTCATTTTAGCACTCTTCACACATTTTCTCAGCTTGTTTCTGTACCTTACACAAGATGAAAAGTGCAACATGTGGAATAATGTCGACAGCAGAGAAAATTATATTCTGGAATAGACGCAGTATCAGACACTGCTGCCATAACTTACACTAAAACTGAGAAAAAATGGCAGTTATGCTCTTTTCTACACAAGCTGTCTGTCATACCATGCCAGATTGCTCAGCTAAGTTTGAGATGCCAGAAATGGAAGACAACCCTTCACCCCCACACCCCAGCAGCAAGCAAGGTCAAGCTAATGAGTGCTCTTATATGCCTGAGGTGATTGGTGGAGGGGGGGTGGGGATGGCATTTGCTGATTATTGAGCTTCTCTGATGAAAACAGCCTCTGGAAAGAAGAGCTGAGTGAATCAGGGAATGGTGTGATAAAAAATGAAGATGGAAAAAGCAGGGAAAGACTGTCAATGATATTAAAGGCCTCTTCTGGTCCACTGATGAAAGACTAATCATGATAAATGCTTCTTGAGTATCTTTCATTTTGTAACGGTTGGCACGGGTATACACACACACACACTCACGCAAGCTCGTATAGACATACAATTCGCAAACCAATCCTTCTACTTTTTTTTTTTTTTGAATAAAACCAAGTTAGGCCTATAGCATATGGGAAAAGTGTACATGAGAGAGATGGAAAGTGGAAACAAGTTTTGAAAGATGGCACCGCTGGGTGTTTTATTCTCCTATAAATCATTCATAATTCTACAAATCACTAATGGGACCATGTAATGAAATACATGCATCAAAACAGGGGTTACAGCAAACACAGTGACACAAATCTCATGTTATATTTTGCGAGATGTTGTTTACGCTGCTGTTTTTCTCCAATAATGCAATATCATCGGGGAGCAGATTTGAATATGAAAGTGAATGCAAATGTTTTTTTGGCAAGTGTTGACATTTGCAGATTTAACCACGGTTGAGTTTATTTTATTTATTTTAAGTGCAACGGGCAGACACGTGTCACGTAGATTGGGAGCCTGCGTGTCTTTATGCGCTTGCATCACGCAGTGCATCACAGTTCTGCGTCGTATCACAGCACGAAAAAAATACACTATGGCATTTAAGGTTTGAGTCATGGATTCGGTTTACCGATGCAAAAATAAAGTCATTGTCTGGTTCTCTTTAATGCACAAACACTCACATAGAGGCTTCTGCATATGCAGGCACTCAGGGACATTAACACACATACACACAGTGGCGTGCGTTAACGTCACACACATCCTCTCATGCACCAGCACCTTCTTATTTTGCACATTCAGCTCAGTGAGTGAGTTGAATTCTCTAACCATCTCTCCTTGTCTCTGCTGTAGTTAATGACTTCTACCTAATGTCTCCATAAGCTCTATTGAGAGGAATGAATGCCAGGTAAGACTGCAGGCCACATCACAATTTTGCCTCTCAGCTAAACCACAGGACCTGCCTCCAGTAATTATCCCAGCGCAGGGAAGAAATTCAGCATCAGTAAGTATGTGTTTGTGTGGGGGGCAATAGCTAGAAGGCTGATATGTATGAGATTGTTCAAATTCATCTTTCCACTGTGTGTGTGTGTGTGTGCACAGTATTTGTGTATGTGATTGAGCTATTCTGGATTCAGAGCCAATATGAAGGCAAGAACAACAATTGCCAGGAGGTAAGAATTAAAATCCGACACGTTGCTGAAAGGAGTGATTTTCCTCCCTTATTGGCTCTCAGGAGGTAGAATATGTTAATATCTGCTATCAAATGATTGATTTTAGTATCTGAACCTGCTTTTCAGCTATTTATTGATTTTTTTTTTCTTGTTTAACATTAAGTACATAAATATATAGGTTCAGTGGAAAGGCATAATTTATCGATTGGTTTGTGATGATTATGATAAACTATTCTAAACAATGAAAAACAAAGACATGAAAAACAAAGGAAAATATTTGGGCTCTGCCCTGTTGAAGCTCTCCAACTGATTGTTTGGTCAAGTAAATCACTGATTTCCCACATTTAGCTCAGATTCTCCTTGTTTACTCTTCAGTTTTACTTTTCTTCTTAAAGAAACAACACAACACCACCATTTGTTTAATTTGTTAAATTGGCTCTTTAAAGTGTCTTATAATGAATCACATTAAAGAGTCAATTTAACCACACCACCTACTGGTTCGTGCTTTATTGTCTTTTGCTTTGTTGTTGAATGTTGCATAAGATGACTGATATGACTCTGTTGTCTCTACGCTAAATATGGAGCTACAGGCAGCAAACTTTTTATGCAGAAGGTGCAATCTGAAAGAGATGCAAGGTGGTGTCAGGGGAAGAGTGTAGCTAGGCAGCATTGTATGGTAGTCTCTAGGCTGAAGTTGTTAATCAAGAATAAGAAGCGAATGAAGGCAGAGACAAGGATTAAATAGTGAAAGCTGAAGAAGGACCGGAGCTGAGACAGGCTCTGGGTGGAAAAGGAGAGTTACCAGATGACTGGGAAAGTGCAGCTGTAGTGCTGAACTTACTGAGAAGGTGTTTGGTGTGCCTTCTGGACAGAGGAAAGAGAACAAGGAGACATTGTGGTGGAATGAAGAAGGATAGAAAAGTACTTAAAGGAAGAGACTGGCAAAGAAAGTGTGAGATACTCAGGGAAATGAAGAAAGCAGACAGGAGTAATGGGAGGCTGGGTGCAAGGCAAAGGAAAAGGCTTTCGGTGGGTTGTATGTGAAGCTGGACAGGTTCGCATACAGCTTTAGTGACTTCAGAGGGATAAAGTTAATAAGCTGTACCATGAAGCTATAGGAAAGAGTTGTTGAAGCTAGATTAAGAAGAGACGTGACCATCACTGAGCAGCACTATGGCTTCATGCTGAGAAAGCGATCCTGTGTATGCTCAACGGAGAAGTCTAGAGAAGGTCAAAAAGAGTCACACTGTGTCTTTGTGGATCTACAGGAAGCATATGATAGGGTGCCAAGAGGGAAACTGTGGTACTGCATGAGGAAGTTAGGGGTGGCAGAGATGTATGTGAGGTTGGTGTAGGACATCTGGGAGTGACAGAGGGTTCAAGGTGGGGGTCGGGATTACAGCAATCTCCTCTCAGTCCCTTTTTCCCTGCATTGATATTGGATAGATTGACAGATGAGGTCAAACAGGAGTCTCCTTGGACTATGATGTATGCAAATGATACTGGGATCTGTAACAACAGTAGGGATTAGGTGGGGGTATGCTCTGGAGAGAGGAGGAACTAAAGTCACTAGAAGCAAGACAGAATACATGTGAATGAGAGGGAGACGGTTATAACACTGAAGCTGCAGGGAGTGGAGATAGTGAAGGCAAATGAGTTTAAATGCCTGGGGTCAAGCATCCAAGCAAAGGACAGTGCACAAGAGAGGTGAAGAAGTGAATGCAAGAAAGGTGGTGTGGTTGGAGATGAGTTTCAGGGGTGATTTGTGACAGAAGGATAGCAGCGAGAGTGAAAGAGAAGGTTTACAAGATGGCAACAAGACCTGCTATGATGTATGGTTTGGAGACAGTGGCACTGACAAAAAGGCAGGAAGTCAAGCTATAGGTGGCTGAGAGGCTGAGATGGTTTGGACAATTGATGTTGGATATGGAACTGTCATGCATGAGGAAAAGAGGAAAACCACACAGAAGACTCATCAGAGACGAAAGAAGAAGAAGAAAAAGCCAGCCAACTTAAGGTATTTCAAAGCTCAAAGACTACTGTGCAGCACCCCTGAGTTCACAATTAATCAACCATTGATTTGCATTAATATTTCACTGTATTTTTTTTTAAATTAAATTAATTGCCCAGTATTCTCGCAGTAGTCTCATGTTTTTTTCCCTTTTCTGTCACAGACACAGAAGATTCAATCAAATAAAATACAAAAGGTTATATTTTAACATGCCAGAGCGAAATACCCTGTTTCACATAACATTACTGATTCAGATGTGCAACTTAAATTCAATATTTAAGATTAAATAAAGTCCGAATGCAACAGCGCAGCTTGCTGTCAGCCTAGTAAATGAATAATTAAAGGACTATCTAGTACTTTAGTAAAGGGAATGTAAAGTTCAGTATCTGTTCAGTTTTACTGAAGTATAAATAGACAAAGAAAACAGCCTGCTTTGATGATGGACTTTTGCCCTTTTCTCCTGTTTTACAGCATTTTGGACCAAAAGTTCAAATTTTTGGACTGAATGACGGCCCGGTAAGGACTGAGGACTAAATATGCCTTTTAATGATCTAAAGTTGGGCATTTAAACATGTCTGTGGTTACTGGTTCGGTTTTTGAGCCAGCTTCCACACTTCCCCATTTGGCTTCATTATCACCAAACATGATAATGCCTTCATTCATGCATTCATGCCTTCACCATTGCCTTCATTTTTTTTATTTTATTTTACTATTTTTTTTGTGGAGGGGGTGGAGGGGTTGATGGCAGCATCTCCCTCACCATTTAACCAGCAGCAAGCTTATTAATTTCCCTCAGAATGACAGGTTTAGCAAAACTAAAAGCAAGCTGTTGCCATTTCCAAGCTGCAGCTATGGCTTCATTCCCTCTTAATGGGCCACCAGTATTGTAGAGCTGTGTTCACCTAACAGGTGCTTATTCAAATTCTGTTTGCTGGTGACAAACACTTATTATCACTCGGGAAAAATTTGCATTTCACTGCGATATTGTTCTTGTCCTTTTCACCTACAAATACAACATGAGCTACATCTATTCACTGATATTAGTAAGCGGCTACTTCTCAAGGACTGGAACAAAAACAAGGACCTTTACAGCCTTAGCAACTATTAACTGGTACACCATGTTTTAGTCACAACAGAAGCCTATAAGCAATATCAGTGTTTAAATGCATCGGTAAATCAGCTTTGCAGTGTGCTAAGGAACGACTCTCACTAGAATCATTTGCTTGTTTCTGTTTAAATGGATGGTTGCAGAGAAGCTGTACTGGAGGCAGTGGACAGCTTTTAAACAGAATCTGTTGTGTATTTCTCTGTGTACACATGTTTAACTGCGTGTGACAGAGAGAAAGCAAGATCTGTATCAAATCACATTTAACCTCTGCATTCATTCATCCATCTACCCACCCACTGATCCAGAGAAACGGTAAGAGAGACCACAAAACTGAGCCAGTGTGGGTTATTCGCGTATGATTTACCACTCATATTAAAACGGGAATATATTATATTTCAAATTCAATTTGGGAATACGGCAGTGTCAGCATTTTGCCTGTCATCTTCAGCAATGGGAAGAGACTGGGATGGATGTGAATGCCTTCTCTTATATAACTCTGTCTGAACCTCCAGTGGCATGAGCAACCACACAAAGCCACACATTCATAGAAGCAAATACATCCTTTTGACTTGACACTGACAGGAAGGTTCTTAACTTAATCCCGGTTAACATTTGGGAAATAAACTGCCCTCGAGCCTATAGTGTGGAGTGAAACGACTGGATGAAGTGCAGGAGACAAATGGTAACCAACTGGCAGCCCAACATTTTAAATTTTAATTTTTCAACACCTGTCATGACCCTTCATTTACTCTTTAGTCTTGGTTTCATATGCAGAAATTTGCCTGGCAATATCAAGAACAGACATAGAGGAAATACATACAGTATATACAACAGGTACTCTGGATGAAATAAAGGTCAAGATACTCTATATTCTGAATCATCTATAATGTAGATCACTAAGTATTTCTCAAATAAGAGAAGCTGATGCATCATGAGACTACCTTTTGTGCACATGAATAAACTTCATCAGTTTGAGTTCTGCTTAGAAAATCAAAAAAGTTAGAATTTGGCCACATGAGGTCATTCTGTGTTAACCATTCCATCTCAAGCTTATTGCTGCCCTGTTAACTGACAGCAACTCAGCAAAACAAATACATCAAGGTCAGTGCTGGTGCAGAGTTAAGAATAAGAATAGGTAAAAGTAGTCTAACAAAGTAAATACGTCAAAAGGGGTCAAAACTGCTCATGAGGTAAAATAATGTTTTTTTCTAGGTCAGATTTAGCTGTAAATTTAAAACGAAAAGTGAGGGTGGACATAGTCTGTTAGGGAGGAGCAGCCTGAAGTTTTCATTATACAATAAATGATAAGGAATGATTCTGCTGTGTCGTAGCTGACAGGTGGATCATTTCACCACTGAGGACCCAGGAGGGAGAATAGTCCAAACAGAGCTCAGTGATAGCCTGAACGCCACAGGGAAGCAAATACTGAACACCTATTAACTACAGAGTGCAAAGCTGGAATATAAGGTTGAACCATCGCTTGGAGGTATAGGATACAGTTCCTGTCGGATCCTTTATATTGTTGTCAACAGTAAAGGTGACTGGGAGGAAGGTGGGACTGTGAATTGCATGACACAGAAAAAAGGTGCAGAGAAAGCTGAACCAGCAGGGATTCTAGTCAGAAAATGACTGTGGCTTGGACAAGGATCGGAGCTGAATCCCTGGTGAGAAAAGGCTGGATTTGGCAGATGTTGTAAATCTTCTGAATTGTGTCGTAGCAATGTGAGGTTTAAAAGGTCGCTGGTGGTCAAACTGGAAACAGAAACAGACTGGAGTCAGCCTAGAGTTATTACTGAGGTTGCTGAAGTCCTGCAAAGGCCAGGGTTTGACGCAAAAATGTACAGTCAAAGCTTACATGAAGAAATGAAACATATTAGCTGTTTTGTCAAATGTGGTGGTAAAAATGTGGTCCAGTATATAAATCAGCTCCTTATGCTGATTTGATAAATGGATTTTGGACCTCTGGGGATTTCAATTAGTATCTGGAACCAATCTATTCACCTGTTACCTTTCAGTTGTGTAACGTTGTGTATGATCGACGTATACTGGATCGCTTCCCGTCGCCATATGTTACTGAAACCATTTTATCAAAACCTGCAGGCACCAATTTGACTTATGGAGAAATGCTCACTGAATAAATACATGAAGTAACCAATTAATTAACTTGTGGAGAAGAAGAAGAAAGTCATAGAGATAAAATAGAGAACAGAAGAGAAAGGCACACATACACACACACAACAATCCATATATTTTCTGAACTGCTTATCCAACTTTTCCCAGCTGTCATTAGACAAAATGCAAGGTACAGACTGGACAGGATGCCAGTCTATCAAAGGACTAACACAGAGAGGAAAACAGCCACACACCTTCACATCCACAACTACAGCCCATTTATAATCACCAGTTAACCTAACAATCACATTTATGGACTTTGGAAGAAAAACCCACACAGGCTATGGGAGAACATGCAAATTCCACAGTAAAAAGCTCCAGATACCCTTTATCTTGTGAGGCAACACTCCGGTACCGTACAGTCCATGATGTCACCACATTGCAATGAATACTGCTTTTAGCTTTTAAAAGAATATTCTTTCGTTTTCAGATGCACAGATATCATCGTGTATATTATTGTATTGCAATGTATCCATCATATCAGAATCGATGCATTATGCTGTCATTGTTGTCTGGGCAACATGCTGTACTGTGATAACATAGTTACTGTTTGATTCCCATCTGTACTGTACAGTGAAAATGAACCTGGGAGAGGGAGAGCCGAATCAAAAGGACAGCAGATAAACTGTCATACAGAGAAACTCTAACCTTAAAGTGTGTTAACAGCTCAAAGAAAGGCATTTACAATATGTAGACTGGCTGACTGGCTTACAAAGTAATAAGCACTATTGTGATATCAAAGAATGTTAGCAGGCAGAGGGTGTAAAAAGCCTACCTTTTTATAGAGACCACTGAGAATTCACTAAATGAATTTCAACTAGTGCAGTAGCTTTGAAGGTGATTGAGTCCTTGTCCTAAAAATGTGTGATTCTAAGTATGGGTAAAGGGCTCAGCAGGATTTGTTTGTAACTCCTTTTCATAAGCATATGCTTACTGTACAAACTTGATGATTCATCATTCTCTACCAGATTTCTGTCTGAACAGAAAACTTTGAAGTGGCTGAACTTTGTCAAACTGAAGAATATGTTATATTGCCCTTGTACTTTACAGGATCCAAACATTAGTAGGGTAAGTTGATTTCCAAAATAAACCAAAAGACACTGAATCTGAAGTCATGGATTGTAAAGGACAAACATTTATTCCAGTCCCTATTCATTTACTAAAATACCTGTGCATACAGGGCTTCATATATAAACACTACCTAAGAAATTAACCCATTGATTATTAAGGAAACCTTGTCACACATAATGGCTGCTCTAGCAGTCGTTAGGGTTAGTCACTTTCTAAATAGTATCACCCACTCCTAACAAAATTGCATGTTCCCTGTTTCTTTCAAATGTGCTCGCAGCAAAAATCACAGCAAAAATCACAAAAATGGCTTAGATCCATTGGTAATTAATAATTATCTATTTCAAATCTTCTGTTAGTCAGACAAACATTTAAAAAAAAAATTCTAAACAGCTCAATGAATACCTAATAGCGCAGTATTTGTGATAATTACCAATCTGGTTTCAGAACACATCATAGCACATCATAGCTCTTACTTAAGTCATCAATAACCTGAAGATGAACAGTTGAGTCGCAGAGAGTTTCAGTCTTGGTTTCTGCTTGATCTCACTGCTGAATTTGAGACAGTTGATCATGACATTTTAATTCAAAGGCCTCATGACTCAGTTGGTTTGACAGGTTGGAGTCTTGATTGATCTGCGTCAGAGCCAAAAAGATTGAAGGTTTCAGTTAGTTGTTTTAGATCTGCACAAATAAAAATTAAATCGGGAGTTCCTCAAGGACCAGTTCTTGGGCCATTACTCTTTAACCTACTTCTTGGTACTACTGTAAAGAATCATAATATATCATATCACTCTTGTGAAAATGATACACACTTGTACTCTTTTTTCCTCTGATCTAACCTCTGTTCAGAAATTTTGATGTCTCAAAATGTTTTAGAACACAGTAACCACAGTTTTTGGTCCAAAAACATCAAATTTGCTCATATTTATCATCCCTTTATCTGAAATACAGTGAGCTAGTCAGAAACCTTGGTATTATTTTTGAATTTTTGGGGGGATATTTTAATAAAGTCAACAGAACTGTTTTCTATCACTTAAAAAAGATTTCAAAATTTTGAAAATTTGTATCTCTGAGAAATTTTTCCACACACTCATCTCAAGCAGAGATGGGGTTAAACTACAACAATGCTCTATGCTCTTTAAACAAATTATCAGTAGGATGACTTCAGCTTGTACAGAGTGTAGCAGCCTTACACGCACAAAGAAACATGAACATATTGCCATACTCAAGCCACTTCACTGGCTCCCAATTCAATACAGAATTACCTTTAAAATCCTTCTGTTAGTTCATAAAACTCTCAATGGTTTGCCCCCCACCCTGTACATCTCAGATTTGCTCTGTGTCTATAACCCAATTACAGCTCTCAAGTCTTCAGGTGTAGATCTTTTAACTATTCTGAGAATTAGATCTGAGTGTGCTGAGGGTGCTTCACCTACTGTGGTCCTGTTCTTTGGAAAAAGCTACCTGCTGACCTGTAGTCAATTATAATTGTGCCTACATTCAGAAACAAAATCAAAGCCATTTTTATTCTTACAGGCTTACACTTTATAAACCTGCGTGTGTGTGTGTGTGTGTGTGTATGAACTTGTATTTAATTCTTTGTAAAAAGGGTGTTTTGTTGCTTTTATTGAGGCCTTATTAAGGCCTAGTAGACCTACAGAGATTTTTATATTTTTATGTGTTTGATTAAGCACATTGAGTTTATGTTCAGTTTGCTATGGAAATGAAACTGCCTTCACCTTTGCTATTATGATGATGTCATAGACAACACCTAACCCTTTATCTGATCTTATCTCTATCATTCAGTAAAGAGGAATTCTGTCCTTGTTGGGTGTTGTCACTTAAGTTTATTTTTTGGCACTAGCCAACAGATGCTTGAAAACATAAGCACTTTTCCAGTAATTGCCTTGAGTCCTTCGTCTCTGTTTCACAGATCAGGTGCTCTTGAGCTTCCACTTGGTTTTTTTTGTTGGTTTTTTGTTTGCTTTTTTCTTATTTTCTGTTGGTTTTGTCTGTTCATGTCAAGATTCCCCCCCCCCACATAGTTTCCCTCGAGAGACTTACTCTCTCAAGGGAAACTATATTCAGTGCCTACATCATTCCCCCCAACGTTCTCTTTAAACCATTGTTACTGCTGTGGGAATACTTTGGAGAGGTGTATCTTTTCTGGATTTATCTTCAAATGTTATTATTATGATTTCAGTTTCTACGCTTGGACTTTCTCCTGCTTGTTTTTCTTTCTTTCCTGAAAGATTTTGAATTTTCTCTTACAACATAATCAATGTGAGGTGAACATGTTTGCGTATGAACAGAAACGCAGGCATGACAGTACACCAGTAGCGAGCACATACCATTGATATAGAATTAGTATCCAGTCTCTATTCTTCTGGTGGCTGGTGATCACTTTTCATGAATATGACAGTATTTTTCTTTTTTGATAAAGCTTATACTTAGGGCTAAATTAGGTAACCACAAACTCTTCCTTTGTTGTGCCACTATAGGACTACTTTACATTTAATCATTAGTTATGATTAATCTCTTCCACACTGTGTCTTTGTCCTTTCTTCATTCACTCACTCCAAACCGTTCACGGCAGATGGCCGCCCCTCCCTGAGTCTGGTTCTGCTGGTGGTTTCTTCCTCTTAAATGGGAGTTTTTCTTTCCCACTGTTGCCAAGTGCTTGCTCATAAAAAGCCGTCTAATTGTTGGGGTTTTCTCTGTATTATACTAGGCTCTTTACCTTACATATAAAGCATCTTGAGGCGCGGGTTGTGATTTACTGCTACATAAACTTTCTTTTTTCAGCATTATTTATTCAAATGGTTATGTTGCTCTAAAGTGCTATAAAAGCTTCCTAGTTTGTGTTAATCCACCAAAAGCTTTGTCAGTGATGTTAGTAATGGTAGTTTAGTTTGGTTCCATTTTTCAAGGCACAGTGGATTTTGGTATTTATTTATTTATTTTTTTGATATATTACTTTCTGGATACGTTTTCTTTCTCCTGACCTGCAGGAACAGCATCCTCCCTGTGTTATCATCCATCCTAGTGCTTAATTAGCCAGCAAATTAAGCACTAGGTTTTCTTCTCCTGCCCAGTCAAACAAGCTCTTTGGCAGCATGGACCAAAACTATTACTTCTCCACGGGGGAGGTGTGAGGCAGGGACCAATTTTCATATTCATAGATCCCTGCTTATACAAATGAGGCAGAAGTATGGGTTAGCATCTAAGACATTTTACAGCTCTGTCCATGACCTTTTTGTTCTGGCAACTAGGGATTAATTTTAAATATCTAATGAAATTAATTTTAAACCTTCTCTTTCAAAGGCTGCCTAACTTTGCCTGTTTAAAATGACATAAAATCCATCATTCTAAAACTTTTGTAAAGTGAAACACATTTTACAAGTTTTACTTGAATGACAAAAACTCTAAATTCGCTGACAACAAGAGTGATCACCCCTATCTGAAGTTTACTAGAAAACATCTTCAATGCTCCACTTGCAACACCTCAACTGCTGATTTTAGATTTGACGTGTCCCAATTGCCATTCACTGAGGCGAGTCATAACTCTGCCTAAGAGCACTCATTGAGGGCTGAGGGATGGAAATGGGCTCATATATATGCAAAAGTTAAAGGTGTGAATAGCATTTAAATTACCAAACACATCAGATTTTTGCCCTTGTAAACACAACAATCACGGGTGATTGCTAATAGAGTGAGTTTGTGGTCAGTGCTGGGAGGAGGAAGAGGCGATTTGTGGCTAAGCAGGTGTTAATCTCAGCTCTGCTCATGTTATCTGGCCCTGATTACTCAATTACTGCGGACACGGGTGCAGAAGTAACCTTTTGATGTATGTGAGGATAATCTGTTCCAAATGAGTTTGTGGGAGAGAGCACATAGCATGTAGCATCAAGATATGGCACATGCCACCTTGCTAAGTTTACAGGGCACCTCATTTCTGCTGCACTGCCTGTGTTTCCCATCGTTTGATGGCAGAAGACTGCATCCTTAACTAAAGTTCAACTTCAAGCTCTGCTGGAAATTCGATTTTAAGCCTCACACACTTCTATGAATTTATTTTTCGTGATTAAACGCAATAATCCTAATTTTTGGTAATCAAAACTCTGCATGCACTGTATTAGACTATTTTATCTTCATAACAATTTTGGCATGATGTCCACCTCCATCATGCCAGCCCCACTTTCACTAATCCCTTTCTCAGTGAAAAGCCTCAAAGATAGCTGTGCTGTATGTAAACCTTCATTTCTTATCGCCTACTATTCCTCCTCTTGCTTAATACTTTTTAATACGCTGCCATTTCCTCGTGGAGGGCTACATGCTGTCTCAGCAGCGGACAGACAAAAGCATCAAGAAACATGGAAAGACATTCAGGGGCTTAGTGTCTGTGGAAGGATGACCCTATATTGTTCCGAATGCATAAGGGACTAAAACGAAAACCCTTGGATGAGGAGCCTTGACTTAGTGCGTAATGCATAAAATGAATTTCTAACCCACCTCTATCAGTTTGCCATTCAGTTTAATTCCTCCCTTTTCATTGCCTCCCTCACTTCCATATGTTGTCCCTCTTCATTTTGATTGCGCCGCTCAAAAAAAGATGAATGTCATAGCAAGATCACATGCATATGATCAAAGTAGTGATAAATTAAAAAAGGAAAAAAACTTGATTGTAAGAAAAGAGTCTAAGAGTAGAAAGAACAAATTTATAAGTGTGCATGATAGAGAGTAGGTAATTGTGTGTGTAAGGTCTTTGTGTGTGACAGAAAGAGATGGTGTCCCAGGTTTTAAAGGCAGGTATGGATGCAGAACGCTGAGCGCAGTTAGCTTTTCTCTCGGTAATTGCTCCTCGCTGTAAATGCTAATTTGGTGTCATGACTGCTTGACTGAGTCCCAGATGGGATTTTAAAAGTACCCAGCCTCTGTCTAATTTCATTCTGTTTAACCCGCCCATCCACAGGCTCTTTGTGCATGCAATTTAATGTGTGTATGAGCTTCAGCTTAAACCATCCTTTCTGTTTGTGATTTAACGGTTTGTAAAACGCCCGTGGTCCCCCTCACTTTTCTCTGTTTAAATGAATCTATTGTTGTTCTTTAAAGCCAAAACTCCCCAGCGTGTATAATCTGGAATTGAAAAATAAAATCAGTGCATCTGAAATATAAGCAATGCAGGACACCATATTTTTTCTGTGAAGCCTAAAGGCTTAAAAGAGTCTTTGCGTGAATGTTGGAACTATAGGGAACCTGTTGGATATCTATTTTCCCCCAGTTCTTACAGTAAAAAAGAATGTGAAGATGTGAAGCACTGTATGATTGATGCCATGTTGCTGTACTGCTACTGAGTGCCTCAAAGCCAAGCAATTTAAATGAGTTATAAGCTTGAGCTGAAAAGAGAAATAGTTTTTCTTTGCTAATACAAGAGATTGAAAGAGGTTAAAGTAGAAACTGTTATTACTGGTTTAACCTGCAAATCAGGAGTTATCATTTTTTAGATTTGTTTTGGGTGGATTGTGTGTGTGTTTGTGTGCGTGATCAGACAACTTTGGAACTTTGAGTGTGTCAGAGAGATGTTTTCTTAGTTTTTTCTTTCATAAAGTCAGCCTAACGGCTTTACTTTTTGCTCTTTTTTCTCTCTCTCTCTGTCTTTATTCATTTATTTGCATTAAATGTGTAGGCTTGAGCATGTTTGTGGATTTTCCTACATGTTCTCCTAGCTTGAGCCTACTTTTACTGGCTGGGTTTCCACCCTCAGGGTCCATACTGAGCACAGCCATGTTGTTTTGCAAATACACACCTTTGTGGTACTAAAGAACTCCGTATGGATTAGGTTTGAACAAACTGACAAGTGACTGGTTTGTAAACAGCCTCTTCCCGTATCTGTTGACGTCATAAAGAGGTTATTAACACACTCTTCCAACGTTATAAAAAAGGCTACATGGTAGCTTGCTTCTGTCCATGTGCCACCTTTCACTGCAGGGTTTAAACACTCTCCTTGGATGTTGAAAGTTGTGGTGCGAAACATATTTAAGGATGTAAAATATGCCCCTCTTCTAAACTGTTGTTGAAAAATTTGACAAAGTTTGCCTAAAACTGAATAACTAGAAAGTTGTGTGTTTATTTTGCAAACTGTAACAAGCTCCCTCCCACCAGAATATAACTGACACATGAAAAGAGAATGGAAACATATTTTTATGCAAAACCAAAATCATCTAAATTACTACTGAAATGTATATGAGCACAAATTCACAAAATGACTCTGTTTCAACAACTATTTACAGTGTACTAAAATCAATTCTCAACATTAGGTTTCTACTGTCACATGATAAATATTGTATGAATTTCCTCCTTTTTTGGATATAATAAAAGAGCTACACAGTAAATCTACTTAAACAAGTCTCAATGCAGACAATCTAAATAATGATTTTAAACCCTTTAGAACTCCTTTGAACCTGATTGTCTAAAAAACTGCAACATGTTTCAGTTTGAGCGTCTTTCTGTATTCAACTATAACAAGCCTGTGGTTAAGGAAATGCTTGTTAACAAACAAGAGGTCAGCTAACCACCTGATCACCTGAAAAACAGTCAGTCAGCGGGTAGTTATTTAAAACATCAAGTGCAATCATGGCCTCTGAAAAACCTGAACATGAAGATGAAGTTGTTTCAGATCATGCTGAATGTCAGATGGCAAAAGAGAAGAGTCCTCTGACAAAAAAGGAATCAACTGTCCTGATTCTTTCTTTTTCCATTTTCCAGAAAAATGCAGGAGGCTGTAACGCGTCATTAGCTCAAGGATGTACATGGATGACCCAAGTAAGCAAGTGGACTATAGAGAAGATGGAAGACTTCCCAGAGAGAGAGAGATGGTGGATTGAAAGATTAGGTTTCGGTGCATCAGTGCAGGGGGGGTTGTTGTTTTCATGTCATATACATGCTTTCTTCCTGAAACTATAGAAAACATAGTGCCATAGATCTGAACATGAAGGTCAATCAAGGACACATTTTTGGACTGAAATTCCACTTTTGGAAATTGTCTTCTGATACCTATCTATCTATCTTTCACCACCTTGTGTGCCACATTGCAGGTAGACATTGTAGACTTTTCTGCAGGAAATAATACTACCTTTGTTGAGACAAAAAATCCTTCTGACTTCTGTCTTTGCAGTGAAGGGTATGGGTTCATATATATGTCATTCAGCAGGATGGGCTATCTTATTAAGATTGGCATTAGAGGTTTTCTATGACAAGATTTGTTTCCAGGGAGAAGGAACTGTGCACTCTGAGGGAGACTTCTCAGATCCGCTACTACTATTATCCCTGGGATCATATGCACATAGTCTGCTGAATATCACCATATCAAGTCTTGTCATTTCAGTTTTTTCTCCCCGCTTACTTACTTTCCATCTTCACTTTCTTCCACATCTCTTTTACATCTGATAAATGGAAATCTGGCAACTGTTATCTCGTGAGTGCTCTCAGTGTGCCACAAATGTTTTCTGGGGCCAATTTTTAAAGGGAAAAAAGTCATGAAATGGTTTTGAAAAGAGCTTAAATAACTGTTGTCAGTGTTAAACATTTATATTTATATTAGAATACATTAACTTGTAGCAAGATATAGGTTTAGCGTATCCTAAATGGGGCAATGCTTTATATTTTAAACTCTCTAAATCATCCATGCATATTGTACATTTTGCTCTATAATTGCATATTGAATTCTCCATATGTGGAGTCAGAGGAGAGCAACCATCCTGTGCTTTTATCTTTCATCTTCCAAGTATTCTAATGATCTCCCACTACTTTCGCTACTGGGCAACGATGATGATGCATATCAAGTTTAGAGCTTTGCAGAAATGCAAAAACCCCAAGTAAATTATAAGGCGCTGCAGAAATGATCATTTTGTGTGTGGGGAGTCAATATCTCAGCAGTAGGCAATGAGAAACTATACAGTTGCTGAGAGACTAGAATGATGTAGCTTCTCATGCAGAGATATTGTTCTTTTGAATTGAACCCATGGAATCTCACTATCGCTTTTTTCTGCATAATTCCCATCCCATAGCAATGATTTGTGTGCACACTAAAACAAACAGATTAACATTCACTTGCTCTCACTTACTTGTATTACCCTGTGCTGCTGCTGCCTTGCTCCTTAGCTGGAAAGAATCAATAAATGTGTTGGCTGGCAGGCAGACTTTCAGGCAGACTAGCTGAGGAATTCAGCATGATAAGGCCAAGATGTTCCACCCCAAAGGTCTTCAATAATATTTATTGACCACATGAGAGCAAGGCAGCAGCGACTTTGCACGATCAACCTGAAAAACCTCCTACATTGTCCATTTCCCTTTTCAAAAATAGATAAATGCATTTTCTTGTGAACTTTTTACAACCGCCTGTGCCAAGTTTGTGGCTCTTGGCATCCGGGTCAGGAGAAGAACAGATTTTTTTGAGTTCTCACAGTTGATCATCAAATGACTTCTTCTTTCTGACATTTCAGATGCACTCCTTCTTTCTGCCAGCTAGCCAGCCTTCAAACTAAACAATGATTTAACCAGCACAGGTTGTCCAAACCTGTGTATCCCATTGGCATGTTCAGTTATTCTTTTTACACCTGCTGGCTGACTCGCGTCATTCTTTTGGAAGAAAAAATCTACCTCTACTTAATTAATGCTGGCACAGGCATCTCAGTCTCAGTACCATCTAATCCAAAGCACTGGCAAAATCTTTCAAATTTGTGGGGGAAAAGGAGCTTTTCTCTAAGAATAATCAAATAAAACAAAAACAAAAAAGAGGTGATGTTTTTAAGCACATTACAGCCACATATCAAGTTGAATAGTAGTTCTAAATTATATTCTTTATCATTAAACTGAACAGAGCTGCATAGCTAAGAGTGGAGGTGACTGACAGATCAAACCATATCAACCTGAAAGCCTGCACAGGGATGCTAGAAGGAAGATTTTAATATTTAACAAGATATCATCTGATATCTTCCCTTGCAATACAACATCAACTAATAAACTGGTTAAAGTGACATTTGTTCCTCCTCAAACAAACATGGATATGTGTCCATGTGATTAAAACTTGTTTATCAAATTATTAATCAGATGTTATGTTTACAAAGTGAACTAAAAATTGAAAAACAAGAAGTACTGCACTAATTCTAAAAGCAGTTACCCTCAAAATTACAGCAGGTCAGGTAATCTCACTAGTTTGAAACTGCTCGGAATTCTTTCTGAATGCATATAAATGACTCTATTTTTGTTATGTCTGATACAGACTGCTGATGCAGCCCTCGTAAACTGACTATTAGCCTCCGGGCTAAAGAGTACCTTAGATGGCACAGTGGTAGCATCATAGCTTTGAGTGCCCGAGCTCATAGTTTTGCGTCTGATCCCTGCCAAGTCCTTCTCTTTGACATTGCATAACTACTTTGTCATGGTGCCTCTTTTCAGGAAGAGCTTTTCATTATCGCTCTCATAGTTTTTATGTTTAATTATTCTTGTAACTGTAACATGACTCAAGAGAAGAAAGAGAAAAAAAGCAATCCATACCTGTTAAAATACTTTAAAACCTACCTTTTATTTACACCTCTCCATAGCTATTGATTTTTCTCCCAGTAGAGGCCATTGTAATTCTTTTGCTGCTGGCACATCGCCTCAGCAGTCAGTCGGTCAGCAATGCAGGCAAGCCTGTCAATCAAGACGATCTGCCAGCCAACAAAGCTTCCCACCTGCAAATCAGTCAATCACCAGCTACGCCATGAGTCTGAAAACCAAGCAGCCATCCGCTCAAACGCTTTCTCGCATCATTGTTTTTCTAATTAATATCATATAGCAGACATTCGACGGCATCTGTTGCACCACAGGAAAGAAAACCCTGTGTGATCTGGTGTGTGTATGTGCGTGTGTGAGAGTGCATGATGTTGTTCTAAACACCTTCAGAGTGAAGTCATGAAATACGTACTGAAAGGATGCTGAAACAAGTAACTGTAATGCAGCATGGCATTACATTTTACTAAAAATGCCAGTTTTTCAATGTGTTTTCACAACCTGAGAGCAAATAGGAAGATGAAAAGAAAAACACTTTTGACATATACCAATAGTAAGTCCAGAAAAAATTAAAATTAAATGTTGTATAAATCCTGAGTGTCCTTAGAATTCCACAGTGGACAACAAAGCAGCTGTTCGTAGCAGCTATATATTTCTCTCTAAGGACTGCAACATTATACTAACAAGGGCAAAAAGCAAAATGCAGGTGAAAAATCAATAGCTGAATACGGGGTTCAGTAACATTAACAAAAAAATCCATAGGTATTACATTTCCTTTATGTACAGTAGAAAAAAGATGTCAGATTCTATGGGCTGAAAAATAGGTAAGATTTATGTGTCTTATTTGACTTGGACCAAGCTTTAGTTGGAAGCCTCTTGGGAAAAATGCTTACTGACAGGGGGAATCATGGTCCTAAAATGATAGTCTTATCATGTTTGGTGCTTCAGTTTCTATTGATTCTCACAGAAAGTGCCCAGATATCACCACTGTGTTACAGTGTCAGAATTCATCCCAGTATTACTATGTTTTCAGCTCCAACAAGACAGCAATAACCACATGTAATCATGCTGTAAACATCTGAACAGCCAAGAATGTGTTTTAACCCATAAAAACCATCAGTGAAACAACTGTCACCGCTCCTTTACACATGGAAAAAAGTTCCTGTTAAAGTTTTAAAACTGACTTTCCCATAGATTTCCAAATGCTATTAGACAACTTCAGGTGTAAAAGCCAAAGCAAAATTATATAGTGCCAACATCTGCAAAGGCTGATTAGTCTAAATAAGGTTTTTTTAATGTTTTTTTAACTGTTTTACAAAACATCTGTCCAGTGACGTCCTTTCTAATGCAGGAATTGAAAGAGGGTAGTTCATATTATAAGATCAGAAAATAATATATGAGCCCTAAGGTCTTATTCCACAAGATGTATTGTCTTAAAGAGAGAACGTGAGAATATGTGTAAGTGTAATATGAGAAGTTGGAAAGCAGCCGAGTGAATGAGTGTGTATGTGTGAGTTTTTGCATTTGTGAGATAGAAAGCATACAAGAGAGAAGCGAAAGACCGAGAGCAGAGACTGTGTGTGGTATGTTGTTCTGAGGGATGAAAGGCTTGCCCCGAGAGACTGCAGAGCAGCATACCACACACACACACACACACACACACAGAATGCAGACACTCTCCAGGAAGATTGCTTGTAGGTTAAATCTAGCCCCAACAGCAGCTCTTGAGGGATAATATATTCCACTCTGTATCTGACAAAAGAAATCTTTTTTCTTCTCTCCTTCCGTTCCTTCCTCCCTTTCTTCCATCTTTTCTTAATCTCTATTTTTCCCCTCTTATCTCCTACAAAAACATGAATTAAACTAAAAGAAAATTCCAATTTTAGCTCTGAACTTCAGTGTAAAGTTCAGGACAATCAAAACAACATCACTTCAAGTATCTTGGTTATGTCCTGAATCAAGGCTCTTGCGTCTTTTCTGCATCTTTTCTACCATCTGTTCTATGCTTGACTCTTTAAACTGTCCCGATGCTTGTCTGAAGAAAGCTGATTAGTCTGAATATTGCTAGTTTTCAAATTGACTCCCCCGAGCTTTTCAAACCAGATCTTTTTTTAAAAACCTTGGATATCAACAAATTCAATAAAATTCCTTGCATGTTATTTCCTTCGTGCTTTACCCTGTAAATACCTGTTATTACCAGGTTAAGCGTGGACCTCGAACCGGAACAGCCAACTAAAAAGCAAATCTGAATTGCCTCCCCTGCCGATGGTGACAAAGCACTGCTGAGGTGAACACACTGAATAAACCCAAGTAATCCTTTGCTCTCTGTAATGATGTCATCAAGAGTCCCGATTTAAGCCAGAGGGTCTTATTGAGTAGAGGAAGAAATAACCTTTATATCCTTTTCAAACAACGGCAGATTAAAAATTTCAGTATGTGGCTCTGTGCATCTTCCAGCTTGCACAAATGCTTTCTCTAAAGTGTATGCGCATCAACAAAAAGAGACTTATTTAATGAGTGCGTGATGGTGAAATGAATACTTTTTTTTTTTTTTGCTTTATTATAAACACCATAGACATTGCAGACATACTTTTTTTTCTGAAAAGACAAATGTTCATTGCCTGCATCTTAAACTCTTTAAACTTAGGCTCAAAATACTTTTTTTCTCTCTCTGACAGTATATTTAGTTTACAGCAAAAGCCACATCCAACATACCACTAGTATAATATTTTACCAGCAAGAGGTGGAGTGTAGGTAAATTCGAATGGGATGCTGATTTAAGGCTCCATAAAGCTGAGATTCAAACCAACGTAATCACAGGCACCTCCTACACTTAAACTAGAAAGTCTTCAAATTATACTTTGCTGAGTTTGGAGCTGAAGCTGTGTGACCACATACCAATTGAAGATTTAAGCCATAGCTGGAGGACATATTTTATGATGAGAAGTTATTCCATTGCTGTTCTGTCACAAGTTCTTCCTTGCTGGGATGGCAAGAGGATTTGTCAGGTCCCCGCTCTTTTACCCTGACACTTTCTCCACATAAATTCGGGCAGCACTAACCAGAAGATTAGAGACCCGAGCTCAGGACCACAAGATTACCCGTTCGAATCCCTGAACAAGCTGTGAAAATCTGGACAGGGAAGAGGAGAAGCATTTCTTTATTCTACCTTGAAAAAGGTGTCATTTAAAGAGTCTCCTTGGGCAAGGTACTTGATCCTCATCTGTTCCACTCAGGTTCAAATAGTAAAAGTCTGTTCTGTGTGTATACTTAACACCCTCTTATATGACTGGGTGGAATGAGTGTGAGTATGCAGCAGGGCGAAGTATCACACACTGTGAAAACCTTCTATCAGGTAATAAAGCCTTGAAAAAGTAGGATTTTCAGAGTTTCAGCTAACAGACTCGGAGATCTGTCTATCCCGTGTTCTGAAATGTAATCCAGACCTGGAACTGTTGGAAAATCTTTTAATTAACTTTTACTTAAGGTTTCCTGGAGTGCAACTGTGACTGAGGATTTGGTTTTAGGGGAATCAAAATGGTTTCATTATGCCACAGAAAATCATCTTGCTTTGGAAACCCAGCTAATAGGAACAGTGTAACCCAGATCCAACCCAGAATAGATACCAATATGAGAGTGAAGAACGCAACATCTCAGTAAACTGAGACAAAAAGTTGATGGGCCAAGTCAGCGTTTTATTTTATGTGTCTCGCTTTCACATGAGGTCTACATTTCTTTAGTCCTCTCTTTCTTTTGTCTTTTCAGTAATTTTATTGTATTGTAATTTTATAGCGACTATGTTAGAAAATCTGAAAGGGAAGCAACATGTAACTGCCTTTTTTCTCTCTCTCTCAAATACTTATAAATTTCCCACAGAGCATTAATACAAACGCATACAAATAACAAAAAAGCACCCTCTCCTGAGATTATGGTGCTTCACTCAGTGTGACAGGAAAGAAATAATGATCTTTTATGCTCCCTTCACCCATGAAAGAGGGCAGAAAAGTTAAGAAAAATAAGAAACTCATCCTCCCTGGAGGACAGAAGCAAGGTGTCAGGAGGGTTGTTGTCACAGCTTTGTTTGATTATTTGAATAGTTGATAATGAAGATGCCAAAGCGATACACTCCACGGTAATTATCCATCACTCAAAGTTCGACTAAGATGACAAATTTAGTTCAATAATCATAAGCAGACAGGGAACAGTGAGTAATTTCATGGCTTTGAAAGTAAAAACTTTTTTTTCCTTTCCAGGCCGCCGGGAAAATAGAGCTGTCAAAGATGGGCCAAACCACGTGTTGTTGATGAAGTCAATTGTTGCTAATAACCAAATAATGTTGATGGCTAAATTTAACCAGACAGTCAGTGACAAGAAAACATCAGTCAATGTGTAAAAATAATGGTCCAGCAATGAACCGGGCTAACATCGCTGCCACCTCCTCCTCCTCCTAGGGTGATCTCTGTGACTCAAACTGGAAGCCCTATAGTTCGTGTCCATGAACACAGCTAGATTTAACTTTATGAACATTTAATAAACTGGGGGGAGGTTGTATTGCAGATGCATTTTGTGACTGTGTAAATGAAAAAAGGAAAACTAGTGTCCCTAGAGATCAATCAGTTGGTTAAATGTCCTTAGAATTTCACAAACTTTGTTGACTCTGTTGGCATTCACTTCAAATGTTGTCATCTAACCTCCAGCTGAGTTTGTGCTGTCAGCAACAATCTCTAATGTCAGGGTATACCCTTTATGTGTATGTTCACCATCCCACAAATGCAGCCTCCTACGGGGACACAAACTGTAGTTTCCCATAGTCTTCCTCGATACCTTGCTGTGGTACACTCAGTGCTTTCCAGTGAAATCACTGAGGATTTCTAAAATGGATCTTTCTCACACTTTCAGACATGACCTCCATCTGAAGTCTGGGCTTATAGTTTGCATTTTGTATTTCTTATTTGTTTTACATGACTGTACTAGAGCTCCCAAATATAATGCAGTAAAGAATTGCTTAACATCCTCAAATAACTAGTAGATCATCAGAATTCACACAAATCTTTAAATAATTTTATACATTTGATCCTGCTTAGATGGATGGAAGTGTTTGTACATGAAAAACAAACAATGTGGTCTTCTTCTTTTCTTCCTGCATGGCAGCTCTATCTTTAGCATCCTTTTTCTAGTATATCCGCTAACCCTTTTCTGCACATGTCCAACCTGTTTCATCCCTGCCTCTCTGACTTTGTCTCCAAACCGCTCAACCTGTCCGTCTAATATACACATTTCAAATCCTGTCCCTCCTGGCACTCCCAAAGAAAACCTTAGATTCTTCAACTCTGCCACCTCCAGCTCAGCCTCCTGTCTATTTGTCAGTGCCACTGTCTTCAAATTATAAATTATAGCAGGTCTTGCTACCGTGCTGTATACCTTCCTTTTCACTCTTGCTGCTATCCTTCTGTTGCAAATCACCCGACACTTGTCTCCATCCACTCATTTGTGCACTGACCATTGCTTTGGATAGGCGACCCCAGGTTTTTGAACTCATCCACCTTCATTACCTCTGCTCCTCGCATCTTCTTCTTTCCACCTGCCCCCCTCTAATTCACCCACATGTAATCTTCCTTGCTTCTACTGACTTTCATTCTTCTTTCCTCCCTCCAACTCTCCAGGGTTTCTGTTACCTTCTCCCTACTCTCAATACAGATCACAGTGTCATCTGCAAATATTGTTCACAGAGATTCCTGCCTGACTTCATCCATTTGCCAGTGCACCAAAAAACATTTCCTATGATTGCTTTGGTCACTAGCAGGTTGCCATGGCCACACATAATTTGCATGAAAGATGCTGACTTCTTTGCAAAGACTCGCTGAAGAATGGCCATGTTCAAAGTAAAAATTGTGCCTGGTCAACACACATTTTGAAGGATGCAACTTTTACTTTGAAAGGAAACAATCTCCTTTCCCACTGCTAGCAGAGTAGCTGGCAAAAGTCTGCAAACAAGTCAGCAGCTTTCATACAGACTACAAATAGTTGTAGCAATCGGCTAGCAACCAAAGCAATCACGAGGAGGTTTTCAGTCCAGAAACGTATATCTTTTTGTGACCAGTTTCACTGGCAATATTCTCAAGCAACCACTTGGCAAACAGTCAGAAAATGCACATTTTTTTCCCTAGAGACCGGTGGTTGCCAACTGCTCTTGATGGCCTAATTTTCTACCTTGCACTTACTGAACCCATAAGGTAAGTGGGCATTAGCAGTAAAAAAAAAATACTGTAGACGTCCTTCAATATTTTCATACCACTTGTGGAGGTTAGCTGTGGTGAGAAATGTGCTAAACGACAGGTCGTCTTTTCTCCTTAAAAATTGCATTTGTCTGAGGTATTTTTGGATCTGTTTGAAGAGAAGGTTGAAAATTAAGAAGGACAATGCCAGAGCAAGAAGGGTTGTGCAAATAGTCCTTCAGAAGAATGGCAACAGAGAGACGAGGACAGTTCATTCATTAAACTGATTGATTCATTGTCAGAGTTTCAGTTGGTCTGTGTGTTTAGACAACACAGAACCCAAGAGACTGGGCAGGCAAGGGAGAGAAAGATCAATTGTGCTTTAGAGAAAGAATGAAGTAGGAAGGGGAAAAGAGAAAGCACCACGGAAATAAGATAAATAGAGTGTGTGAGGGAAAGTGATGTGGGTGGAAGCATCTATAGAGAAATACTGATGAGTTTTGGTGAAATATACAGCAAGAAGACAACGAAAGGAGTACACTTTGCATCAACTCAAAAATGCCTGTACAAATGTGAATCACATAGAGGGGAAAAACAGTTTAACCAGATTAATCAAGAAAAATGCAAAACACACACACACCAAAAATGCCACATATCCACAATGTTAGAAGAAGCACAAAAGCTGCACTGGCAGTGAAATGTAGAAATGTTGGACCTTGTCTCGGTATATATTATACATGAATTCATTTCACAACCTGCAAAAGTATTCTCCCTGTGACAGTATAATTTTAAGTGTAAAAAATATATCTTCACCCTTAGGCATGCTGAGACCATCTCTTTGAGCACAGCCCCAGACCTAAACACTCATCCTTATCGTGTGCATCACCCAAGGGGGCAACTTGGCCTAGCAACAGAAAATTCAATAGAAGACTTTGGTCTTTTTACATGGAGAACACAGTACATGTGCCTGATGACGCCTACAAAGTTTACCTCCAGCCTATCACACTAAGCACTGAGCAAGTACAAATACATGTAGCCTGTAGGCAGTCAAGCTACACAGTTAAACTGTGCAACACTTTTCAGCTATTTTCTGAAATTACAGCTGTGTGCAGGTTTTTTGACCTCCGAAGGAGAGCTGGTGCCCTCCTGCCACTGGTGGTCCATGCAAGGTGTTTAACTTATAACATATTGACAACCATTAACTTTACTTTGAGTTAGGGAAAATAATAAAGAAATGTCAATATTAGATATTTTGTATGTGTAGCAATTTTGACAGAGTATTTAAAAGGTGTTTTTTGCAAATACATGTTATGCTATGAACTTTTAATCAAGACCAATGTGCCTTCATGACCCTAACACATGCTGTGGAGAAACCCTGTCCTCGGCATCTGTCTAAAATAACCCATACACTCAGAGTTTGCCTCCATTACCCTGTGCCAAACCCCAGTTTCAACTGGTATTTGCACTACAGGGAGCTCAGAAATCTCCTCCCCCGTGGCATCGCCAGGCACCATCTGCATCATTTCTCACAGCACCTGGCAAAGCCCTCAGCAGCTCCCCTGTGAACGCCTCCAGAAGTTTCTGGGAGGTCAGTCCTAACGTGGCCATCTCTGTTTGTTTGTTTTTTCTAACCCTTAGGCGACAGATGATGTGCTCGGACTGTGATACCCACCTTTGCAGAAGTCTGTCTCAGTCTGTGTAAGTGAAAATATTAATTTTTCAGATGATAGACTTCTACTGCCCTTTTCATCCTCTTTAAACCTCACAGTACATATTACACCACGAGCTAATATATACCTCAGTGGGTACCAGCCCCTCAGGACTGATGTGTAGAATCAGAGGCATGAGTTAATACTCATGGCGGTCATTTTTGGCTTCACATGTGGAAAAAAAAAATGTACACACTCAGAGGCCAGTCCCAGTACTCACCAAGAGCACACATGTTGGCTTGCTCAAAACATATGAGTTTATAGCTGCTGGAATGATGCCACCTCATGCTTGGTCTTTATCCGTGCTGCTTCTGAACAGGCAGGTGAGAGACACCAGCCCTTAGGCGATGATATTGTGACAAAAAAGGGGGAAAAAAGTCCTCTTCTCCTGGATATATGATAGGAAGCCTCTGTGGGATTAAGTACAGCAAGGTGATGCCAGAGGGAAGAAGCTGCCAAGTAGTCGATAATACCCACCCTGCCCATGTAAGAGCAGCCAGTCACCTGTAATATGCCCTCCTTGTTCTCAGTGACCCATTCCTCAGAGCTCGGGTATACCTCAAGTAATTTAAACTCAGTCTTTTTCCACGAGGGGATATTTATTAGCTTTAGGAGAGTAATTCATCCAAGAGAGATGCATTGAACTGTGTTGTTTTTTCACCTTTGTTGACCATGGCATCAGATTCCACAATAGGCACAAGTGGAAAAAAAAAGTCCTGCATCACTCTCATATCTTGTTAATTTCTAACAAAAAATGGGTCATCATAATTGGCAGATAAAGATGAAATATGGCCTACTTAGCCCTAATTCAGATGCACATATCTCCTGCAACTTCATCAACAGTAGCCAGTGTGTGAGGAGTTGACCCCAAACTGAGCAAAGCTGTAATATCCCTTGAGTAACCTGAACTTTCTTGTTTGAGTTGTTATCCACCATAAAAAAGAAATCATTATAGGTGAAGTAAAATGTTGCATGAGTACAAAACCCCAGAGCAAGACAGAAAAGGAGCAGATAGGCACAATGAAGTGAAGTAAAGCTGAAAGCAAAGGAAGAGACAAAAGAGAGCCGGCGGAGGAAAAAAGGCAGCTGGGATATGAGGTTAAGACAGATAAAAAGGAATAAAAGAGAGACAAAGAGAAAGCATATTACTGAAGAGAAAAGAACAAGCGAAAGAGAAATGACAGGAAGAAGTAAAGGTAATGATAGGGAATATTAAAGGAAGAGAGAGTGCCTGCAAGGGGGAGAGAGTCTGGATTTGCATGTCAGTTAGTGTCTCTCCTTTTCAGTTTCATTATCTGCCAGAATAACAGGTGTTTTCTGCCGAGGGGCAAAGGGGCATTATTATGACCCATGTATCCACTGATAAGAGATATTAAATTGAACTAAAGACAAACACAGTCTCTTCAGCATGATGTGACCTTGAGGAGAAAATGAAATCAGAAAGTCCACAGCAGTTCCTCACCATAATATCTGAAAGCAGGTAATAATTTGAGAAAAGAATGACAGAGCATGCTCGTTTCTGCTTCGGCAGCCATCACGGGCGTTTTACAACCAAACGTTGCCTCCCTCGGTTTTGCAGGTGAGAAACTGTCAACAGCCCTCTTTGCCGGATAGTTGGAAGAAAACCAAAATCTAAAAAAAAAGAGAAAAACCTACAAATGGGCTCTGCAAAGTGATGATTAAAATGCATGTGACACAAGATTTTGATATTCGCCTGCCTTGCAAAGTAGCAGAAAGAATATCAGAGGGATTCTTAGAAAGGGTGTTTTTTTTCTGGGGTTACATGATGTGCCAGCTGTGAGAAGCTTCATGCAGTAAATGAATCACTTATATCTTCATCTTCAGCTAAAGGACTCTGTGATGTCACATGTCAACATATAGAAAACTACAGATTACTTAATCCGCATCCTTCTCCTGTTTCCTACCCCTCCCCTAGAAATGTTGTAACATTTTGCAAAAATCATTCAGAAGTCAATCATATAATTTAATTAAATAAATAACAAAGATACGTTACAATTATTCATCCAGTTAAATAATAGAAGAATAAGATGTCCTCACATTTGATAATAATGATATTCAGAGGAGTTCAATCACTATAAAGATCCCAGGTCCTGTGGCTACAAAACAAGTTCAGACAATCAGCCCTCCACCAGCCTGCTTGGCACTTGGCACATGGTGTTTATGCTGATATGCTTTGTTTGATCTCCAAATGTGGCACTGTGCATTATATCCAAACATCTCCACTATATGGTCTCATTTGTCCAAAAGACATTGCTACACAAGTCTTGTGGTTTGTTCAGATGCAAATTTGCCATGTTCTTTTAGAGAGAAGAGGCTTCTTGGCAACAATCCCAAAAACACCATAGTTGTTCAGTCTTTTCCTAATTGTACTGTCATGAACTTTAACATTTAACACGCTAACTGAGGCCTTTAGAGACTGAAATGTAGCTCTCCGGTTTTTTGCTGTTTCTCTGAGCATTGCACAGTCTGACCTTGGTGTGAATGTGCTGGGGCATCCACTCCCGAGAAGATTAGCAACTGTCTTGAATGTTTTCCATTTGCGAATAATCTTTCCTACTGTAGAATAATGAACTTCAAATAGTGTGGAAATGGTCTTATAACCCTCCCCAGACTGATGGAGAGTAACAATCGCTTCTCTAAGATCTTTCCTCCTAAACTCAAATTCAAAAAAGCAATATAGTTAATCTGTCATTGTATTTGCCTAATTTTAAGATTTAGGAAGGACTGGGTTATTATTATTTTTTGAATGATGTTTTGATGTGTAAAACCTCAGAATTAAAAGATGATGTACTTTCATTTGAACATAAGTATAGGTGTCAATAGCAAGGACATCAGTCGGGGGCTGCATGTGAAATCTATCTTACTTCAGTCATTCTCTTAAGTATTAAAAAATTGGTTGCCATCATGCCAAGAGCTAAATAACCCTCTGGAACAAGCAAGAGATTTAAAAAGATATTTTTTTCTGCAATAAAAAAAAGACCTACAAGAGGTCTCAATTTTAAGCAACTGCCAATTTGCCAAAGAATGGTTGTCCCAGCAAATTAACTCAAAGAGCTTCCTGTCAGATGCAACATAATTCTCCAAGAAACCCAAATTTTCATTACAGGATCTTTAGGTCGATTGTGTAGCTGTAGGCATTAAACTGCTGGTGAATGCAGTTAGTTTGCTAATGAACAAAAGCAGGCTCTTTGGAATAATGTGCCCTGAACAGTGTGTTTAGCCATACTAACAATAGAAAAGTGTGTTGCAAGCCAAATATAGCTTGCACCAACTGTTAAGCATGGTGGTGGAAATTTTATGTTTCAGGGTTGCATTGCTGCCTCAGGGACTGGGCAGCTTGCTGTCATTGGCTCAATAATGAATTTTTCATTGTATCAAAAAGTGTGTGAAGATAATGTGAGGCCATCTGTCCAAGAGCTGATGCTGAGCTGGAAGGAGACCTTTTCAGCAGAATAATGATCCTACAAACACTGGCACATTTACCAAGGAATGCTTCAAAAAGAAGAAATTGAGGGTTACAGAATGGCCTGGTCAAAGTCTAGATTAAAAATCTGATTAAATATTGTACATGAAACAAGACGTACAAGGAAACCAAGAGATAAAATGATGAGGGTACTCAGAAGAATACACGTGTTCATTTTTCTGTTGTATAAATTATAGATGGAGCTAATTTTCTTTGTGCTGTTTAAGTACGTCATCTTAATCTGTAGTCACTGAATAGAGTGTTTGCTCATTTAAAAAATGTTTCATGAATTTTCTTACAATGCAGGTGGAGCTTCTCAATATTTACAACATGTACAATACAAAGGAGGCCATTGCATTAAATGTTTCTTCCAAATTCAGAAAAAAACTGATTTATTTGCCGTCACTGGAAATCCTGAGATTGGCAGTCAACTTAGAAATAAACTTTAAAGAATGCAATCCCTGCCTTAGAGAGAGCAAAGAGTGCAGGGTTGGTGGCATGCTGCACTGCATTCTTCACAACCTGAGTTTAATGACTGACAGAAAAGTTGTCAGTGTAGCTTCAGCTGTTAAATATTCAACGTCCATCAATCACCTGTTTCATTATAGCCGCTCACTTCAACTGCTCATGAGAAAGTGGCTACATTGTCATCTTTATCTAGTTCACCACTGACCCACTTTTTGTTACTACTCACAAAGAGTCAAGCTTAAAAAATATATCAGGGAATTCTAAGCACTAAAAGTCTTTCAGAGGGGGAGTGTAGGGATTCAAAAAAAAAAGTCTAAACAGGAAAAAAATGCTAAACGAGAAAGAAAGGGAAATAGTAGTAAATACTGGAAAGACTGATGTCCAAGAACGGGGAGGGCTGGTTGGATGGATGCACTGCAAGAGAAATCTGATCAAACATTCAGTGGGTGTAGGCTTGTAAAAGAAATCCCTTCCAATGAAGAATGCACTGAGCCAGGAATTTATTCATAGATGCATTTATAATGCATGCCCACAGAATGAATGACTTCCCGTAGCACATGTGTGCACGTGCATGTGGCTTACGCATACATGTCTGCGCAACACTGTGAGTGTGTACATTGCATGTGCGGCGTGTCAGGGAGACAGACCAACTGCTGATTGATGAGACAACGTTTGTTTTAACGAGCCTCTGGAGTGGCTTCACCTTGAGAAAGATTTGGTTGCTCACTTTACAGTGCTTCTACTGCTGTCTGGAGATATCTGAGGCATACACCATCAGTCTATTGCTCGCATTCGTGTGTGTATGTGTGTTTACCTTTCTGTGTTTTGCTTGTGCATTTTTTTTATTTTTTATTTTTTGTACAGCAAGTGTGAGATTTGGTGCCCCTGTCTACAAGAACAGCAGAGGGAAAGCTAAGTGATAGGGTGTGGGTGTAACTGTGTGCTATAAATTAATGTTGAAGCATTATTTCAATTACCCTGACCTACTTCACCACTAAACCAATAAATCTACATGTCTAAAAAACCTTAACAGCCAAAAAAACAACCAAAAAAACAGAAATGTTGTATCATATCTTGCTATACATCTCATAAAGACATGAGTTCTGATGTAAATGTTTCAAATTTTCAAAATCATTAATGTCCACTTTTGGATGGCAGCATGATAAAGAAACTGGGATACGGGTTCATCCACCACCTTGCTGTACTTTCTTAAAGCAGGACCACACCTGGTAAATCAATGAAGCATGTAAATGTCAGACTATTAATGCTTCATTAAACTAAAGCACGGGTCGTTGACATTAGTGCAGATTTGCTTCAGGGGTCCCCGACATTTTAACATTTTAAAATTTTAAAATTTTACATATAACACCACATGTAAACACAATATGACAGCACAGCAAGCTTTTGAATGTGATTTGTTTTGCCATCTTTAATGAAAAACACAGCTGTTTTGTTGAGTAGTTATTAAATTTGACATCTTTTCGCAGTCCTTATAGCATGGATAGTGCAGGCAAACTTAAAGGAGAGAGAACAGCAGTTATTTCCTCTTATATAGTAAAAAAAAAGAAAAGAAATAAATCAAACTGTCAGGTTGAATTATTTCTGATTTTTCAGGTTTCCTTAAGAGTGCCTGGGACTACCTTGGAGAATTCCCATTTGAGAGCACAAAGAAACGCCATTTCCACACTTGGCCTCCAGGGGTCACCATAACAAACTCGAGCCGCTGTTCATTCTCCTCTCTGCGCGCTTTCTATCTCGTTGACTGTTTACTCCATCAATGGCGGAAGCGGCTTAAGTCTGTGAGTGTATAAAGGATTTCTTTCAAAGCAAAGCACTGACAGCTTCACATTGTGAAGTCGGAGTGTTTATGTGTTGCTTTTGTTGAAGTCGGACTGTTGTGTCTGTGACGGGAGGACTTCTCTTCGTCACGTGTTGCACGTGAAGTGGTAGAAATGCTTGTGAAAATGAATGAACGATATCTCGGTCCAGCACTTAAGAGAAGGGCTGTGTTAATATGTGACAAGAGATAATTTTCTTTCTTTTTGTCGGTTACTATTAAAGAGCAAACGAGACGATGCAATGCACTTTCATTCAGTCCAGAGTGTCTGTGGAGTATTAAAGAGAGAGAGAAATGAGGGAGAAAGACAGGAAAACTGCCCATTTTTAGAGAACAAATCCATTTTAACTCGTGAAAAAAAAACAAAAAAAAACCTGCCTGCACTATATCCTTGAGAGTCCACCGTGAGGGGAGGGTGTGCTCGTTATTGAGGGCTAGCTGTTAAAGGTTCAGCTGAGTTCAAAGTACTATAATTATCATTAAACTCTGCTGCACTTTTGTCGTAGTTTGCTCTGCTTTGGTTGCTAAAGCTGAAAGGTGAACAGTTTCAGGTGAAGTATATATTTGTTTTATTGCTGTCATCAGCTGGTTCGTGAGGTTTTAGGAGTATTTAGCCTTTTTGGTCTTTTATATGCCCTGGTTATCTACAGGGTCGTTACGTTCCTTTTTTCATATAAAATACAGTTTACAGAGTCACTGCTTTTAATTTTCTGTCAATCAATCTGTCATATATTATGACCTTCAAACATTCCAGCCTGCTCAAAAGATATTCAGTTTGCTGTCACATCAGATATGCAAGATCCACACATCTGAGAAAAAAGGTTGATTGTTAAGCTTTCTGTTAACAGATCAGTCAGTCATTAACTGCCTGGGCTCCATTCTTAGTTCCTCTTTAGTATACAGATGGTGTTATATTTTTCACAGCTATTGTGTTTGATTAATTGATTAGTTTATCAGCAAATACATTTAAAAAATCATCACATCAGTTTTTCATTGTTGTTAAACCAGAAGATTATTGACATAAACGAGAAAACTGAGGCAAATTTGCTGAAAATTTTCACCATCTGTTTTCACATTTTCCACGAAGTCCACATGATCCATCAGTTAAAGAAGACAGATATATTAGTAAAGATAAATAATCATTACTTGCAGCCCTGTTGTGTCGGTATTGTGTCTTGAAACATGCATGTATACCTTGGTCTTGTATAGCTTCCATGTGGATGTTTGTGTTTTTTAATCAGTTTGCTTGTTTTAGGGAGAATTAATAGTTCAGTACAAGCCTGGTCAGAGGTGGACATTTAAATGACTTTGTTTCTTTGTCGGCTTAAAAGCAAAGAATAAAAGTAGAAAACAGACGGACAAAAAGAAGAATAGCAACAACATCTGCCCTGTTCTCGTCAAGTCCAAGTGAGTCGACTGATTGAAGACGGGCTCCTGTGGATCCTAGCCATGGATGAAAAGATGACACCTTTGGACTGCCTGCTGCCCTCAGGTACTGCCTTTCAAACTCACATTCCCTCACCAGAAAAACACATGCACACAATCAATCAAATCTGAAGGTTCATGCACAGATGCATATGTCTTCTTTTTTTTTCCCTGTTGTTGTTGTTTTGTCATACACAAACTATACTCTTGTGTGGGGCACCCACCCAAACACAGACGATGTCAATGCGTCTGATCAAAATTCACGCTTACTCGCATCACTGTCACACTTGTCTTCCTCCCTCTGCTTCTCCCACTCAATCCGACACACGGTCTTTGGGGAATTCGAACTCAAAAACAAATCACTTGCACTTTCATGACAACAGTGTACATATGTATGAGACATGCCTTTTTTTCTCTTTTGCTGAAAGGGGTTTTTGATGGTTTTGCTTTAAAGAGGTGGTTTAATTAATTTTCATCCTTTTTAAAATCTAATAATCTTTCTTGCTTCTGAATGAAATGCCTGACATCACATAAATTCTCCTTGTTCCAACAAAGCATTTTAGATCCATATTAAATGTCTCTAAGTTCAGTACATAGCACATTTATTATCTCATTTCCAAAGGCAAGCTGACACATTACAATAGAATTCATTACCCTAATGATAATCTGACATATTCTGTACCCAGTGATGCTCCTAAAAAAGAAACTCTCCAGATGGCTGGCTGCCCTACAGACCTGAGGAGGAAGCTGGTTATATCTGCCTTTAGCCACTGCTCTCAGGTCAAGGTTTATGTGAGCTCTCTGGTGGTATGAGCTTCGAGGAAGGAAAGCTGATGTGAGCCGAAGGGCAGGTTATTACCAGACCTGTAAAGGTCAACGGGATCGTACAACAGTTTGGCCTGTAGAACAGACAGCAGACACTTGTACTTTCCTCAGTCTCTTGTATTGCAGCTCGAGTTACATTTATTAGTTCCATGTAATTCCTGACAACTGTACTCATTTTATTAGCTAAAATCTAATGCAATCAGCTGCAACAGCTCTACTGTGAATTCCACTTTTAACACCATGCTTTGACCTAAGTAGGAACACAAACTGGAATAATCCACCTTACTGACCGCATGAAATGGAAAAGAAGCTTTGCAAAAGTTCGGTACTGTGCAAAAGTCTTGAGGCTACCCCTCATTTCTTCATGTTTTACATCAAAGGAGCCAGCCATTTTTTTGTTACCTACCTAAGGGATGAATCAGTGTTGTGTCTACACATAACACACAAATTTGTTTCCATTTGTTTAGTTCAGTCCATGAAAAATGCCAAAGATAACTCAGTTTGACAGACATAAAACAATATTTTTGCCTTAACAAGGTGAATTCCAAAAAGCTATTAAACATAAAATTGGCATATTACAGCATGGCGTGCAGTTTGCTCTCAAAAAGTTTGAGGAAACTAAACAACTGAAAGCCAAAAGTAAAAATTGTCATGGCTCTGTCATGGTTTGAGCTGCATTTCTATCAGTGGTGTTGAAGATCTTGTCAAAACTGATGGAAATATGAACGCAGAGAAGTACAGTCAGATAACATAAAATACCCACTGGAAAATCTGTTATGTAGAAGCTTAGCCAGAGCTGGGACCTCCAAACTATTGGAGCAGTGTGGGATCACCTTGACAGAGCAGAATAAAAGCCTTTTAAAACGTCCTTCAAGAAGCCTGGAGAAAGATTTCCGAAGACTACTTAAAGAAGAAAGCTTGCTTACTTACTTACTTACTTAAAGAAGAAAGAAAACTAGAGTTCAGGGTGTTTTGAATAATAAAAGTCATCATGCCAAATATCGACTTTCAAGTTTGTTTGAATTGTATTCGCCTTATATAGTGTGCTTCAATATGTGTTTGCTGCATTTGTTTCAGTGCACCACTGATTACTTTATATAGCAACATATAACGTAATGGAGTAGAAGAGTATATCTGGGGTCATTGGTGGTGAGTTAATACATTTTATGAAAATTTAAATTGTGGTGGAGTTTTGACCCAGGTTAGAAATATTATTCTTCCACAGAAAGATATGAAAGATATGATAAAATGTTATATCCACGGTATGCTGAGCACTGTCTGAGGTCTGGCTCTTCTCATCTTTTCTGGATTCCTTGGCATCTAACTATCACAGGTGCACACTGTGTGTAGTTTTACTGATAAGATATAGATGAATTTGAGGTCTGAGTCCTAGAAAAATCCTCCTTTTAATCAGTCTTAGTGCTCTGTGGCATTTGTTGCATTCTTGTAGTTATTTCTTGAAGTGTTGTCATTTTTTTAAAACCACTCTGCTTCAACCTGCCACCGTTTGGATAGCTGTACTGCTGACCTCTTCTTGTGTATGCCTCACAGTTCATAGAGTGGAATGTGAAAAATGCACCACCAAACAAGAACGTGGGCTAAGAAAAACAAGCTGGGATGTCAAGAACTGTTTTCAAAAAAACGCTACTGCATTTATTTTGTATGAGCGTGAAATTCTTAGCAATAAAGTAAGAAACAGAAGGCAATGAAGGTTTAACTGAAAATGGGAACTTAATTTAGAGTTTAACGAAGCTACAGTTTGTTATAAATAGGCCGATATTAATGAAATAAAGCGGCAACAAAAAAAAAAAAAAACTTGTTTGCTTGCCTCTGTTCATCAGTTACTGTGTTGGCTCTAGGCTGAGCATTTATTACTGCTAATGTTACAATTAAGCTGCATGCTTATAGTTTGTCTCTCTGTTGTATTGAGAGTGAGCTAAATATAGGGATTCAAATCAGATCATAAAATATAATCACAATGTCAAGCTTGTACTCAATTGAGCTAAAGTAATTAGTAAGTTAACTTTAATTGACTTGAGTGTGATTAAAAACAACAATTATGATATTTACAGAAGTTATTTTAAAAGTGCCTTATGATAAAGTGCTGTGCACTCACAAGCCAGTTCATTAGGTACACCTCACTAGTACCGGATTGGATTCAGAAATGCTTTAATATTTCAGATTTGTCATCCATGATGTCAATCTCCCGTTCCACCACATCCCTTAGGTGCTCAATTCGACTGAGATCTGATGATTGTGGAGGCCATTTGAGTAAAGTTGAGTTTTGTGACAGGATGTCTTATCCTGTTGGAAGCATCCATCAGAAGATTGGTATACTCTGGTTATTAAGGGATGGACATGGTCAGCAACAATACGAGTCTGTGGTGTTTAAACAATATTCGCTTGATACTAAGGCGTGATCACGAGTCTCATCAGACAAGGCAGTGTTTTTCTGATCTTCTACTGTCCAAACTCCCTTCAGTCACCTTTCTTCTTCATTCTGATGTTCAGTTTGAACTTCAGCAGGTCATCTTGAATGACTGACTTGATTACCTGATTCGATATTCATGTTAAGAAGCTAATATAGTGGGCAATGAGTGCATATTCGCAGCTTTCTGCCTCTCAGCACGTACTTGCTGTTTCTCTCCATTAAACTGACCCAGTTTGTAGTTTTGCCATTGACATACAAAATGAATAATTTGAAGGCACTCTTTCAACTTGTGATGGTCTCAAATGAATTATCTAGCATATTTTATCAAAATATTTATTACATTAAAGCACATTTGAGTCACATCTCATTTATTGTTGTCTAAAGCACTACAATCATCTTGTTCAACTGCAGAAGCGTACTTTTGCTGCATGCTTGTGTGCACAGGGTATGTTTGTATATACTTGACATTCTCACACACGTGCATTATTTGTGCAATGCAGGAAGACAGAACTGCTGTTGATTTTCTATTTGTGTACAGCTTGAAAATCAGTAACGCACGGAGACCAACATCAGTCAAGAGACACTCACTCATGTCAGGAAGCTATCAGCAGTTTTGAAGCATTCATTGAAACAAATGTTTACTCAAGCATGTTAGATAAGCGTTACAGGCTGCAATGTTGCATTTGCTCACTGTACAAATCCAAGATTTAGGCTAGAGATTTCTCTGGGTGTGCAAATAATCCGCAGAATGATGCAGAAGCAACCAAATCACAAATACCCCCGGTGTTATAATTTTGTGGATAAATTTGTCACTTGCTATTAAAGGTGAAAGATGTGCCAGAGATTCCCAGCATCATACACTTTTTTTTTTTACCCATGTGCACAGTATAGCGATACACTTTTAGAATATATTTATATGGCTTCCTTAGTTTAATCTCTTGGAGGAAATGCTTATCTCGACTCTCTGAGGAGGATATAAGAACAGCCCCTGGATGTCTGCATTTTAAAATCCCCAGTGTGCACAGTTAGCCTTTTAAATTTCATCATTTTAATTATAAATACCTATTTCTGGAATATCTTTGTGCTAGCTTATGTGTTTTGGATACTCTGTACGTGTGTGTGCGCGTGCACGCGTGTTTGTAGTATTTATGCTGTCTGGCACTTTTAAGAGAATCCCAAGGTGACATTTCTTTGAAACGGAGTGCAGGAAAGGCCACGCGCCTCCTCTTGTGTGTGTCTGTTTGTGTGTGGGGGGGCGGGGTGGGAAGGTGAGTGTTTGTGTGTCGAAGGGTTATCTGAAAAGTCACGGCTGGTTGAGTTTGCCTTTTGTTCTCTGTACACCTCCAGCCAATTAAGAGACAAGACTGACAAATCTTCTCCTCCTCTTTCTCCACCTCACCTACCCCCGCCCGTCCATCGTCCTCTCTTTTCCCCCTCCTTTGTGTCGCCTCTTTATCCTCTCTTCCTTTCCTCGACTTTTTACCATAGCCGGCTGGGGTTTGGCTTTTGGATTGGAAATGACCTTCTAGTGATGTGAACTTTTTAACAACATCAAGCCCACTGCTGCAACAAAGTCACAAACCCAAAGGACATTTTATTTCTCCACACTTTCTCAGCCAAGCCTAAATGCACTTTTTACACCTGAGGGTACAAAATCCCCCCCCAAAAAGAGCTTTTTTTCCCAGGTGATGCACATTTTGCTGTGAGAAGTTGGTGATGAAACCTGAAGTATATTCTTTTCTTTCTTTCTATGCTGTTGCATTATTTCCTCCATACTGGGGAAACTGGGAGGGATACAGGCTTTACTGTATGTTTCTTGTTGCGCAGTTATGGAATTTACATAAATTTGCTTTAGGAGTTATCACAAGGTGGTGTTTCAAGTTGCAGATAGCATTTTGGCTTTGTTATAAAAGAAAGCTTTAAACATTGATGGGAAATCATTTATAAGAGCAGACATGAGAGCGAAAGATAAATGAGTATGAAAAGTGCGATGGTGAGGGGAAGAAAGGTTGTGCTTTAGTCTTTGGTCCATTAAAGCTTTTCTAGCAGCTCTGTTTTTACTTTGTCAATGAATGTTTCCCTTTTTTCCCATTTCCTGCAGATAGATAAATGACAATTCTAAAGTATTAGTCAGGGGATCTGCATTAGCAGCAGAGCAAAGAAAAGCTAAAAGCAAGATTGATGGGAGCTTCAGGGAAGAAATGGGTTTATGAAATGCAGCACCATGAGAGAGACTTTGACAAAGAAACGTAGAGGTACACTGATAAGAAAGAGAGATGAGGATGACAGGATATGTTAGTTTTATGAAATGAAAAGGTTTTCATGTATGATATGTAACTAAGGTTAAAGATTTTAAATGGCAAAAAATGAAACGCGTGCAAGTGCGGGTACTGATTTTCTTTATTTTTCTTTAACAAACGGTAGGTATCCAGACACTGATTGTGACCCTGATCAAGGAGATTAAAGGCACTATAATCAAGGGAAATCACTGTCTGAGCTGGATGCACACTGTCCATAGTGGTGTTAGGTTTTGTTATCTTCTGCTGTTGCAAACAAACCCTTTGCAGCTTAATTGGATCGAGTGGGAACCAATTTTGATCTCTCAAGAAACCAAGACTTGCTTGAAATGAATTCATTTTTTAATCTTCTCTCTTATTTTCTTCTTTCCTTTGTGGAGCCTTATAATAACCTTGTTATTGCTGCTTTGTTTTTTATTCTTTTTTTTTCAATATATTCCATGCCACAAACAGTAGTCTCCAGTCTGGATTTAAAAGGTATTATTTTGAACATGCAAGTAATGACATGTTCAAGCGTTGCCATTTTGCTATGTGTTACTGATTATGCTCCATCAGTCGCCTCTGTTTTCTATCTGATTGTTTATTATTTACACATTTCCCCTTTTCCTTGTGTCTGTTCCTTTCAGGCAAACAGAGGATCTGTCTGATCATACTGAACCAGCCGCTGGATAAGGACCACCTACATATCCTCTGGAGTAAAGGTACATTTCTCACACATCACAAATATAGATCAGACAACAGACAAGCCCCTTTTACAGCACTTATATCACATTTGCATTGATTTGCACCGAACATGTATTCCCCAGTTGTTTTTTTGTCATACTGTGCTCTCTAGTCTGTGTAGCCTTCACTCTGCCATGTCACTGAAAGTGCTCCGTCCCCACTCTCTGCCTACCTTTTCCTTTTCCTTTCTGCTTTCTGCATTGGTACCATTTTATTTATTTTTTGATTACTTCTTTAGCTGAATGAGTTGAACAGTTATTACAATCAAAACAAAATTTGTTTTTTAAAAAAGGGCATTTCCATTATGAATGAACTGGTGGACGGTAAATTATTCAAAAATAAATTAAACTATTGTTAATTCCAGTAATGGAATTTCTGGCAGTAATTATGTCTGATAGTAAGGAGCACGGATACAGGCAAGGGATATCACTTGTAACCCAGTTGTGAGTGTTGATTTGTGTCTGACTGCTTTTCTGCTGTTCTCTCCTCTCTTTGTCACTGTCTGTTTGCATGAGAGTGGGGCTGTGCTCTTCAGACACACAGAGGGTAACTTGAGAGCAGAAAAGCAATACAGACTTTAGCGTATAACTTACTTGAGCTGAAGACTATTATGCTCACTATCGCTAAGTACTACAATGGCTGTCATTTCTCAAATACCTGTGGTCAAACAAGAACCTGCCTAACCTTGTGAAGGTGTCTAACTTGGTCTGGTGGAGCCCTCAAATTTGGTGGCTGGCTTGATAATGCACCATCCCCAATTTTAACTGTATGCTTCAACCTTCTACGTAACCTGAAGCGCTCCTCCGATAAAATGTAACTACATATCAGGTCAATGGATACCTTGTCTCGAATGGGGTGGAAGATTGCAGTGTAGGGATGGCAGGAGTTTCTGGTTAATATTAGAGCTGGGCGATATAAGATTTTTTCATATCACGATATGTTTTTTTCATTTCTGGCAATAACGATATATATCACGATATAAGCCAAATAACTATATTTGTAAGATTTAAATGTGCCGTTGCTCACAAGTAAAATGTGAAATAATCAGCAGCTTGTTTTGATTTAAATATTTATTTCCCATAATAAGTTCAACAGGGTAGATGTACTTAAGGAACATGAGACTTCAGTTTCAGATAAATAAAGGCAAATATTGCAAACTACACAAAGGGCAGCCGCTAAAGCGTTTAAGTTTCAAAATAGAACAAACAAAACAGACTAAATTGTCAATTCCACTTAGAAACAAAATATTAATTCTAAAAATAAATCTTAGTTTGTTTTACAGAAGAACAGACAAAATTGACTAACTTTTGTCAATATCAAATAAACTGAGAACTAAAAGGAAATTCTCAATCTCTCCTTGTTGTATAGCTTAGCTTTTCAAACAGTTTTAACAGTTACTTTAGTCTGACAAAAGCCGAATGACGAATTAGCGCTTTCAGTCAGAGATTGAGCATGCACCGCTTTATTGTATTTCCAGACTTGCTTTCGGCACAATGTACAGTGCGCGCTACTCTGTTTTTTGTCAGACTTGAAATAGCCGAAATACCTTCAGACTACGGAACTTCTATGGCCCTTCCGTTCGACAAGCTCTCCGGCATTGGAACCATCATCTGTTTTCTCTTCGGTAACCTTCGCTCACGCTCTCGGTTGATTTTTCTCTAGTCGGCGCACTCATTTCCTCCATTACCTGGGCAGCCCGGCTGGCTGCTTCCCAAACAAATACACATGTGCGCCTTGGCACTTGTGCTGTACCTAACAAGTCACGTGACATGACGCTGCGGCTGTGATTGGTTCGGCTCTGCGCTACTTAATTTTGATTGGCTGTTCTTTTTTTTCTTTTTTTTAAGAGGACAAGAGAGATGAGGCCTATCGCAATAGTTAAATTTTTCTATCGAGAAAAAGTTATTTCGCAAAACATATCGTTATCGTTCTATCGCCCAGCTCTAGTTAATATGCAAGTCAGGATGTAAATTTCCCTTACAAGTCTAAATCAAACTTTACAATGACCCAAAGCCACACAACAAAGGAGTGACAAAAGAAGTGCAATTAGATCATAGAGTGGCCTAGCCAGTCTCCAGACATCAGTCCTATAGAAAACCTGTGGAGATACCAAGAACTTCAAATTGCCAAGCAGCAGCCAAGACACCTAAAAGATTTAGAGAAATTCTGCAAAGAAGAGTGGGCCTAAATCCATCCTGAGATTGAGACAGTGACCCACTGCAAGAAACATCTCATATCTGTTTGCCAACAAAGGTTTTTCCACCAAGTACTAAGTCTTGTTTTTCTTGGGGATAAAATGCTTTTTTCAGTCACATGCAAATCAATTTATAACTTATATGTAATGTATTTTTTCCCCCTGGATTCTCAGTTGATATTCCATATGTCTCCATTAAAATTAAACTACAATAAAAATTAGAGATCGTGTCTTTGGAAGTGAGAAAACGTAGAAAGTCAGCAGAGGAATAAATAAGTATTTCTCAACTATATACTCATAACCACAGACCAGGATACCACTTGGAGACTCCAAGTAGGCTAGATACTCTGAAGTGTTGCTTGGTGCATATGTACACACACAGTCAGAGCCTTACCCTGTAGGTTATACATGCTTATTAAAAGGCAAGTAAGCTCTGGTTATTTGTCTGTACAGTCCAGACTCTAAATTACAAAGAAATGGGTGAAAGGCAGGTACATCCTGGACTGGTCGCCAGTCTATCACTAGGCCTGCAATGTGAGTACATGAATCCTGTGGTGTTTTTCATCAATGACAAGATGTTAATATGAGTACAGAGCATTGTCAAATGTGAAATTCTAAAAAGCCATTCACTTAGGGAGCTGCCATTGTATATCACCCTAAAGGTTTTCTCACTCCTGTGAAAATCTTGCTTACACATATAAAGTTTGCAAATAACTCAAACTTCTGTGAAAAGGGCAGAAAATTTAATGCAGAATGGGCTGTACAATCCTATTCAAACACAGAGTAGTTGCACAGTACAAGCTCACTGAATGGCTCCACTTTAGCACACTCAGAAAAGCAGTTATGGCCAAGGGCATTTTGATCGTTGTTGTTGAAGATGAGTAGAATTGTGCTCAGTCACTTTCACATCAGCAACCTGCTGGTCACAAGTTTGCTGGCAGTTTATGGACCAAGGAAATCTCTTAGATTTCAGCCACTTTCTTGTGGTAACTAGGGGACATGCAAGGACTCCATGAATAGTCTGAGTCACTTTATCAGAGTATAAAACAAAAAGAAACTCAGAAAATATGTGTGTAAGACTAGTTGTTAAAAGATTAAAAATAGATTAAAAATAGATTTTTGAACAAAAGTAGAGCGTCAGACTCCCTAAGGTGTTGCTTATTAGATGCATTGATGCATAGAGTTATGCTAGCTGACTGTGATGTATTAAATATATAAACCAGGCAGTGTCATGATAACCCACATCCTATAGCTTTGTTTATTTATTTATTTTTATTTTTATTTTTAATCACTGATCAAAAACAGCATCGCTCTGAACTAGAATAACTTTAAAATTCTCATTTATTTGAGCTGGATCACTGGTTTTCCCTCAGTTTTGATGATCACCTGAAAAAAACAATAAAACCGTACGCTTGTTAATATATGAAATAATGTCATTAGCAAACTCACGTAGTCATGGAGGAAGGTTAGTAAACAAAATAACTTTGAAGGCAAACGTGTGATTAAAACCACTTCAGGTGGAATTTTAATGAACGCGGCTTTGATATTCTTATCAACTTAGCAAAAACCCAAGAGGCACCTTCGCTTTATCCATCACACAGCAGCTGTATAGTAAGAAATATGTTGCTCGCTTTATTTTTGCCTTTGCATAAGAGAACCTGTGAAAAGTGTTTAATGACACAAGACAAACCAATCTTCCTGATGAGATTTCACACCAAAACGTGCCTGCTACCCAACATGATGAAGATTGCTTTTTCTTTTTTTTTTGGAGGGGGGGGTCTTAAGGGAGAAGAAAAAGTGATGAAGTAAATGCATAACAAAACAACATTAGAAACAATATATGTATGTGTCTATAGTTATATATAATTATATAAAGAAAAAAAATATACAAATGAGTGTGTGCGTTAATATATATATATATATCCCCCAAAATCTGTCTATCCCATTAAATTCTCATTAATCTGTTGAATGTCTTGAGTGAATTTTCTTCACACTTTTAAATCTGATTACATTTTGATGGCCAGAGTTTTTTAATTACTGGAAAATGTAACACAAATAGAGGGATTAAATAGTAAAGCAATGACCGCATCTTCACTGCACTCTGTTCTCCTGTAACCTAGGAGAACATGCTGACACTAATCTTTGGTGTTCATCTAATAGGTAGCTTCAGGGTCTTGACTATGTAAGTCATTAGACTGACTGACATGTGTTTAAACTGCAGCTTCACCTGGTGGGGCACACAGCTGCAAGGTGACAATTTTGTTAGTTATCACGTTCAATTCTCTGCAGTATGACGGGCGCAAGAATCATAAAAATCATCAAAAAGAGCAAGTGCACCATTTGGCAGCAGCTGAAAACATGATGCAGCTTGGTTGTGTCATGTGATGATTTGTGCATTTGGTTGTGCTAAGAAAGTGTTACTTAGAAAAAAACATTGATGAAAAAAGTGATTTCGGGTGCTTTCTGAAGTGCCACAACCAATGCTGTGGTTTTGATGTCAAATTGTGAGGCTCTCTTGAACACAAAAAGAGTCTTGATCAGTTTTGGTCTTGGCAGCAGTGCACACTGGGACTTCAAGAAGTTTTGACAAGATGATGATTGTGTCTGAGTGGCGCTTCTCAGATCTCTCATGGTTCGATGGTAAACACAGTTGTGGCAAGTTTATCATCCCATGCTTGATGTGCGATGCATTTTTAATTTTGTTTTTGGCTAAGCAGATGCCTGCATGCGCATGAGGGTGTCTGAGTGTGAGCCACTCTCCAAATGGCTGTTCACCTGGAGGCATCATAGCCAGGTCTCCACCCTTACATACACAAACATCCGGAGTCTCTCACAAACATGCACACACTTTCAGGTCCTCTGATCTGGTGCCCCTGGGCCCCCCCACCCCTCATTACCTGTGGGAGAGGTAGAGCAGCAGGGAGCACAGCAGCGATGGAGGCTACAAGAGCGCAAAGCTGATCAAAGGGGAAACTCATTTACTGGTGCCAAGTGTAATGTTGTGAAGTGAGATCAACCTGCTTATCTCACCAACCCAACCTTTCACTCATCATCAGTCACCCGCTCACTCATTCACTCAGTCACGCATTTACTTGCTTTGAGATCCCTCACTTGCTCATTGAACAGCAACACAAACAAGCAGTTTAGCAAATCAAGGTGATTCAGTGAAGGTGACCCTGTCTGCAAAACAAAACTGACCTGTGTTGGCTACAAGTGCATCAATCAATCATTTGATGACGTTGAGCAGCTTGCTAAAGTTGAAGGTTGCGAACATCACCCATCAGGAAGCTGAATATCAGCCTTGCCAGTGAGAAGCATTTATGAACACATCAGATGGAGCTAATAGGTATGTGGAGAATTCAAAGAGAGAAGCCATTAGCAAGGTTGGAGCTCCAAAAATTCCAACAAGACTTTCAAAGACGGATGGGCATAAAAAGATTTGAAAATTTACCACCTAGAGTAATAAAGGGAAGGCTAGAGTAGTGTAAGAAGTATCAGAGTTGAGTTATAGAAAATGAGATGGTTGTGCAGGGAATCAATCATATTTGAGGAAAGGTGTGGGGTGCATAGTGGATCTGAGGACAGGGTGAAATATGGAGGGGGGAGGTGGTATGATAGATGAAGTGAGGGTGTCGAGGCATCATAATAAGGATAATAATCTTTTCACCACTCGTCGTGACCGTTTGCCCTCTCCTGTACAGAGCTAAAGCCCCAACCTGACAGGTATTAATCCTCCTAGCAAAAACCCATCAATACAGGCTTGCTGTATGTACAATATAAAATATATATATATATATATGTATACACATTTATAGCACAGTCACACGTGAGCATATGCGGGTGTTTCCACATCGTACCTAAAGCAGCATCACAGTTTGTCAAAAACCTGGTAAAATTACAGGTTTAGTAACGTGTGTGTGGAAGTGCAGAGTGAATGACAAGTCAGGATGGCTTGGAAGCCTGCAGGGAGGGATTAGAGTCAGTAGTTTATTTACAAGGTCATCTCCTCTTCATTTCTTCTGCTGTCCCCACTCAGCTCACATCATATTGCCATCAGCAATGATGAGAGATCTACAGTGGCACCCAGACGTTTGGGTCCCTAGCATTTTTCTTACTGTGAGTCTGAGCGAGTCAAAGGTGGCCTAATTTCCAAAAGGAATTCTTTAATATTTTAATTGTTTTTATTTTTTTTCTCCAGATTTATTTTATTTCTGTCTTTCACAGTTTGAAATAATAAAAAAAGCTAAGAAGTCCCCCCAAACGTTTTTCCACAGCACATTGTGAGTATACAATAACTTACATTTGGTAAGCTTGTAAGCACTTTTTGTAGAGATAAGAGTCTTTCGATTCCTTTTTAAAGGATTTTCTATTATTATTCACTACAAAAGGCTTCTAGTTGTGTGCCCTGCTTGGTCCCCGCATGCACTCCTTTTTGGATGTCTATCCACAGACTTTCAGTCATGTCTTACCTAAAGAGTCGCCCATCTTTAGATGGTCCATTGCAAGGGTTTAGAGGATGATTTTCCTGTTATAGAAGCCATCCCCTTCATTCTTTTTTCAGCATTTTTAGACAATATGAAGTTTGATAACAAAATTTGCTGATTTTGATTGAATCCATTCTTCACTCTGCCAATGAACTCTTTCCTGTCCCACTGACTGGACTAAACACAAGCTCAAAGAATGATTAATTTACCAATGTGCTTCCACCAAACTTCTTCAGCCTTTTCTTAAAATCCAAATGTGTTTTTGCTTCAAAAATACAGAAAAAAAAAAACTGTTATAACTTTATCAGTCCACAGACCCTGTTTCCAAGATACATTAGGATTGTTACACCACCACTACAGAGGCTTCAAAATCTTCTTCAAGGCCTCTTTTGGAGAAATAATCGATTTGCCATTCTGCTCATCCTGTGAGCAATTTTCTTGGAAAGTTCTCTTACAGATCTTAGCATGACCTCCACATATTTGTTAATTTCTAATTCTTAACTGGATTATTAAATGAGCAAGTGGCTACCCAAAAACCATTTTTCGTCTTTTCTCTATGGGCATCAATTATTTTCAGAATGCTAGGCAGCTGCTTAGAGGAACCCGTGACTGCTGATTGATAGGACAAGGTCTAAGCACTATGTATAACTTTGAAATTTGCATCCTGTGTCCTTTTAGCTTTTGAACAAGCCATAGCCTTAACAGAGTAATTAAGGTCTGAGACCTTGGTAAAAGTTATGAAAGCTTGAACTCTGTCCGAACTTTAGCATAGCGCTCTTTCGCTCTTTCCTTTGAAATTATACAAAATAAAAATAATAATGTAGAAAGTAATATTTAATATTTAACATTATGCCTTTTGGACATCAGTTTAACAGTGACATAAATTCTGGGTGCCCAAAACTTTCATGCCGCTGTGTTTGTATGTATGTGAATGAGCTTGTTAAGCTCAAATGCCCTGATGTGAAGGAGAAGATGAGTTAATTGTTGTATTTGTGGTCATCTTCAAACAACAGTTTATTATTTTCAGTGTAAGAATGACAGTAATTGGATTTTACTGCCTGTGGATAGAGTGCAGATGGAGAGATAATCTTTCTCAAGTTCAGTTTACCCACTTGAGCCATTTGCTGTGATGAAGACTAATGGGACATTGAGAAATCTGTTGTATGCACATTTCTGACTCTAAAGGATTTGTGTCAAGAATAGCAATGTTAAAACAGAAGAACTCACTTTCTGAGTGTTTGACATGCAGAAATGAAGCAAAGGCCTTCACAGTGGCAGTTTAGGGGGAAAAAAAATACAGGTTACCATAGAAAATTAGCCGGTGAGTCACAGGCATTTGGTCCAACCTAGTCCCAAGGGCTGAAGCTAATTCAGTTTACTTCAGCATGGCCACACCGTATCATGTATAAAAAATGGGGATAATCAGGGACGTGTCAGCTGACTGTCTGACCAAATAAATGCTCCTCAAGCAAGTTTCTGACCACTGGAAATGTTTTGGAGGAATATATTTCAGGCCTCTACATCAGTTGATATTTAACATGCAAACATTCTCACTATAATACACTATAATACACCTGTCTGTGTGTCTGCAAACACCTCTTGCAAGATGATCATTCACCAAGAAATCATTGTATTTGCAGCAAAATGTTATAGGACACTTTCTTAACCCATTTACTCAAAATAGACTGTAATTATAACAAATTAATTGGTCGCCTATTGAGCAGAATCAGAGTCATGCAACAGGTAGTTTCTAGCTTGCTTAACAAATACCTAGATTTTTGGTTTTGTGCTGTAGCACCACTGCTCAATTGTTATTATTTTATGAGATTGCTTTTTTTAACTCATCTCTGTAAACTGTCCTTATTTTAAGTCAGGCAGGAGGTTGTACTGTAAAAACTATCTTTTATAAAATTTTCTATTTGCATTTGAAAGTCATGTAACATTAAAATGGACTTTTAGACAGTACTGAGAGTACTGCACATCTAAACCAGTATTGTCTAGGAGAAGTCTCCCGCTCTCAAGTGTTGCTGAGTGACGGACTGGCAGCTCTTTTTCTTACTACTCAGAGAGAATGTGTCGAGATTACCGGATCACTACAAGTAAAATAAATATAGCCACGCTATTGCATGTAATAATCATTGCTACAAATGACAATATATCATTTTGAAACATTTTTCTGATGTTGGTAAGGCTTTTAGATTTACTGTAACCATATGTGTTTGTACGCTTAAACTGAATGCAATACAGACAGAGCTGCAAAAACAACAACTGACTGACAGACAGAAGTTTCTGTTCTCAAATTTGTGTGAAGTCTGAAAATTATTCAGTGTCTATGTGTGTGTGCAGATACTTATACACAGATAATGACTGATAGCTTTACAGTCTGTCACCGGTCTTAAAGGAAAGTTTCTGTTTTTCAAGAAGTTGTCATTTGAAAAGTTTCTCAGCCTTTGCTCTCTGTCAGAGATAATGAGTCATTTACATTCCAATCATTTCTTGACGCGAAACATCGGCAGCAGGTGGTGAAGGTTATGAATAAAAGCAGTACCTTCAGTATAAGTGTCTTATTTACATCAGTGCAAATGCATCTGCGTTGTCGCTTTTTAAGAGCTAAGGGTGAGGAGAGTTAGACTCAGAATGTGAGAATAATCATTCTTCTCCTTTTATCTCGCTAATTGCGTCCAATTTAGCGTACGCGCGAATGTGATTTACAGTATGTAGGTGTGATGTACATTGTTAAGTCCTTCACGTATTTTTAGGGGCCATGGTGCTGCTGATGTGTTAAAAGTTGTGCCGTATGTAAAAGTAATGGAAGTCGGTTTTAGCACCTATTTCAAGTTGACACTGTTGTATATCTGTTGTATTTCTTGTCACAGTTCACTCAGTATGTGCATGTATGATGTGTGAAAATCAGTGTGTCTTTCCCCAGGAGTGTGAGGTTTTTTCCTTTCTTTTTACACCACAGCCAAACATCTTTTCAGCACTATTTAGTTAATAATGAAACACCTAGGAATGCAAAGTAATATTCAAACGCTAAATACCACTTTATTTAGACTAATGTCTTCTTTTCTAAGTTCACATTAAATCTGAAGTAAACTTTTGGGGGTTTCGTGTTCCAAAGACAACACAGAGTTATATCAAGCATATGAAAAGTACGGGGTTGGGGGAATGGACACAGTTCTTGAAAAGAAAGCTTTGGAGACATAAAAATGCACGAGTGTTGCCCGTCTCTGTGGTGCAGGCTTTAGTTAGTTTTAAACAAGGTGAAAGTAAAACTTTGGCTGATCCTTTGAAGTTTTCCCTTGTGTGAACACAGCAGCCCTAAACAGAAAAGGGCTCTTAAAAAATAGGTTGCGTGTTAAATTTGAATAGAATAGAAGCAGGGAGAGAGAGAGAGAGCATACATTTGCAAATGGTTTGCATCTAATTTAGTGCAACTTGAATAATATTTTAAGAATGGCAAATAATCCCATCATTTGAGTGTTACTTAAAGCTAAAAAGATAAGTGCTCTTTCGCTGCCTTTCCCTTTTAAAGGGTCAAATAGCTTTAACCATAATGCTTTGCTGGCACTGTGAAACGCGCCGCTCGTAATGTTTTCATTGGGAGAAAGTGGTTTCTTTCTAAATAATTTGGACCTTATTCAAACTTTGTACATTTCTGCAATGATTGAAGTAAATCCATTTATCAAAAAGCCTTGGGAATGCTGATGTTGGCGTTCAAAGTACTTTGTTAAAAATAACACATTGTTAATGTTATATAAGTCCCTTTTTGTATAAATTTGTTTTTCGGAAAAAAAAACACTTGACACATTTTGAAAGGAAACTTTTCGGTGATAAAAAGAGCGAGTGTGAATTAGATTTATTAGACGTGACAGTAGAAAGATGTCGCGTGTGAGCTGGTTCCTAATGATAGCATATCTAAATATACAAGCTCCTTAATTATTTTAATTTTCACATTTCTGTGAAATGGCACATTTCTTAATTATGGTAATGAGGCGTATGGAAAAAAAATTAAAGTTATGCATATATATGGTAATATAAAAATTGACTCAAGAAATCCTGACGTGACCGTATCCAGGTTACTGATCCATAAGAGACTTGATCGACACTACATGTGTGTTTGTAAAGGTTTGAAGAGAAACTTGTTGCACCTTTAGAGGAAATTATAGAAATATGCACCATTTATTTCAAACAAACTAGATAAATATGCATCTTTCTTTCTATAGCTCTCTTGAGGGCATGTGCTGATGGAGCTGCTAATCACCTTCATAACATCACAGCTGGGGATCGCGACAGGTGAGGCGACCTCGTGTCACATTTGCATTAGTTAATATGTGCTTTCTCTGAAGTGCCTTTGTTTTTGTGCTTGCTTGTATGATTTGGAGAATTTTAATTACACAAAGGAATTGCACGCTGTTTAGATATTTTTTTCCAAGTGCTGTGTTTTGGGTTCAGCAGCTGTGTGTCTGGTTTCTGTGACTTCTGTGCATGACTCTACGCCTGCTCTCCAGCTCAGATGTATCCTGTATGTGTGCCACATGTGTGTTTCTGACAGAGTATTTTAGGAGTGCATTCTGCTGCGACATTTGTGTGCGCGTGTGCGTGTGAGGCTAATGGAGGACTGCTGTCAGGTCAGAGATGGATCTGGGGATCACTGGGTCCCTGAAGTGTTCAGGCTTTCACATTAACACCCAGCATGTGACCACGAGCCTGTGTTTTGTCAGGGTGTGAATGGGATGTTGTGTGTGTTTGTCTGTCGACGTGCATGTTCTTTCACTTCTTTCATGTAACAACCTTTCAAGTTGTAGACATCTCTTTAATGTCTTTTAGGCCCATTAACTTCCTCACCCAAAAACTTATATTAGTCCTTGAAAAGAGAAAATACATTAATCGATTTTTTTTTAAATTTTCAAACCAAAAAAATGTAGTTATGCCAGACATATTATTTATTTATCTTTATTCACTTTTGTTCGGTCAAATATGTCAGTTTGGTAAAAGCAAGCTAGTTAGAGTTATAGCATGGGGTCATGAATTTTACACTTTTCAGCCACCTTATTAGTTACACGTTATTAGTACCAGGTTGGACCATTTTTTGCTTTCAGAACTGAATGTTTCAGAAATTGAGACTCATGAGACCAGGAGATGTTTTTTCAATTTTCTGTTTATTTTTTTTGGTGAACCCATACAAGTTTTAGCCTCCGTTTCCTGTTCTTAGCTGACAGGAAGCATACCAGGTGTGGTCTTCTGCTGCTGTAGCCCATCTCCTTCATTGTTAGCTGTGTTGTGCATTCATAGATGCTCTTCTGCATATCTTGTGAGAAGTGGTCCCTACTTTAAGTTGATATTAAAGTAACATATTTATATTATATATTTTCTCTTTTTCAGACCATTCCAGAGATATGTGCAGTAAATTCTTCACTTGACCATCACTTGACCATATCGACCTGTCTGGATGTGTTTGGTTGTTTGCATATTTGCGTTAATGAGTAGCTGAACAGGTGTACCTTATAAAGTGGCTGCGTGTAGTGTTGTAAATTCTAGCAATTTATTCAAAAATAGCAGCTTACCTGGATTATCTGTAACTCTGCAAAACAGACTAAGAACAAGAAAAATATGAGTGAAATAAAAAAGAGTAAAAGTATAATTGGATTGATTAAAAATGTTAATTTATGTCCAGTGCACTGCTGCATGATCAGGACAAATGTAAGCAGAAAACCAATAAAATGTTATTTTCCAGCCACAGTAATGGCTAAAAAATTATAGTTACAAATGACTGCTGCAAATATGAAACAACAAAACTGCCATTTCAGTTCAGTGTTATAACAAAGTGTTTTGAGCAAGACAATTTCATCTGATCAATACTATAAACATGGTGAGGTAAAAAACTGCATGCTGCAGGTTGACTGCAGTGCAATTTACCATATATTATGACAGTGCTCAAACAGCAACTATCATTTCTAATAAGCTAGTAAGACAGTGTCTTTTGTGTATTTTTTGCTCTGCTTTAGAAATAAAGCAAGCTATATATAGATATATAGATAGATAGATCTGTGTTGTATGTCTGTCAAATACGCCATGTGAATCTTGATGGCAGAAGCATTGCACTTAGTTCTGTGTAGTTGTGTGACACAGCAGATTCATCATCTGACCCCTCAGCTCGAGCTCTGTCAGCAGCCTGTACGGTGGAGCTGTCAGCTATGCCCGCCTTTTAGCCTGAGTGCTCCCAACACTAACAGCATCTGTCCTCAAAAGTTATGCATTACACTGCTGGGAGAGTGCGGGAGAGGAGGGAAGACAGGGAAGGGATGCTTATGGGTGTGGAAGTGTTTATCAATCACCAGCAAGTTAAGATGTATTTAACCCAACATTACCATAACTAATGGACTACAGAGAGGGATAGAAAAGGAGGAAGGGCTAGAGAAATGCAGGTAATCAATCAAAGCCAAATTTTATGAGAGCATAACGGTGCTGGAACACAGACAAGTGCAGCAACTTTCCCATGTATCAAATATAATTCAGCAGTGTGAGGTATGAGGGAGATAAATAGGAAGAAAAAAGCAGAAGAAATGTATTGAAAACAGAGAGAAGTTGAAGATAAAGATGTACATACAGTACGCATGCTCTTCTATAGTAATGTGGGAGTGCACGTTGAGCTTTCCCCGAATTATGTGTAAACACATGATAGATTTTCTTTTCTTTTCTTTTTTAATTATCATTTACATACAGAGCAAATTGTACTCAAAAATAACAAAGCTGTTAGTTCAGTGTTATAAACTCTCACTTGGAGATCAGCAGACTCATAAAATGATTAATCCCTTCAAACTCCTGCAAGTAATCCTGAAAAATTGCACTGCTTCACTATGGGGGCACATTCATACTCGTGCCCCCATAGTGAAGAACGATAGGACTAGGACTGCACAGTCGAATTTGAATCTTGATCATAATTTTGTTTTCTTACAATTAAATGAACATTATTAAGTAATAATAAAAAATGCCTGCTGAGCCAATTAAAATGCAAAGCAAAAGCAACCCTAAAACTATGCCTGATGATGTGCCTGCATGTGCCAATCAAAACTGTGCCCTGTACCTATGCCGCTTGATGTCTCCTGGATGAGTAACACTACATTATAAGACAGAAATCCATCCATTCATCAATCCATCCTCTTCCACTTATCCATTTCACGGTCGGGCATACAACAATCATCGATTCAAATGTCTGTAACAGCAGAAGGTGAAGAGCTTTTTTCTCAAAGCGAATACTTCCGATTTAGTGATCAACCAAACATATGTCATCCCCTCACGCAGTGATTTACTCTAACTGGCAATACCGCCACTGTACAGTATGCAAAACATCACATGGAAGGAAAAACGGATCTCACAGATGTTGAATACTTTTCTCTGGATTTTTTCTTCACATCCATTATGCAGGTACACTTTCTATTTTGCTTCTAAGAGCGGGACTTAATAAACGGGAATGTAGAACAAGGTTAATGAGAAAGCCGAGTGGTTTTTCTTTTTCTTTATTTTTTAGAGATGCACTGAATTTAGGTGAATTTGGAGGACCAATTTTATTTTGCTGTAGTAAGAATGTAGAACAACATCAATGTGAAAGCAGCGTTTAAATGAGAGTCCATTAAGAACATTTTTGTCACTAAAATCAAGGTAAGATTGTGAGAAATAGTAGTGATCTCAATATTGATTAAAATAATTGTGAGTATCCTTTTGGCCATAATCAGTGTCTGGTGCTGGGATGTTGGGGGTAAATCTTTGAGTTGCAGAATGGGGTTTATGGATTTTCTTGTCCTTCAGTTTGACCATATTTTCTGCTTTGTTTGCCAGTGAAGACGAAATTTGTGTCAGATTTATGGGAGAAAAGGGTCTTAAATTTGACTTCTGTGGAATTGCATTGTTTGTATGGTTTTTAAAAAGAAATTCAAAATTGAAATTTTCCAGCAATGCGATTTTATTAATGCTTTCCTTGAAATGTGGACGATGTCAAACCATAAAAGGTGAAGTGAGACTTTGTGGGGTTTTTTGCACATATATGGCTGTGACTATGATTTCCATCAAAAAATAATGAGAATAATGTTTCTGGTCAACCTTCACATTCTTCTGTACTGCCACAAGAGCAGAGTGGGTGGACGGCCTCCTACAGTTAAAAGAAAGGCGCCACGTAATCTTCTGTCAAAACAGGCTTAATGGTAGACATTAGGGATGTAGAGAGGAGGGGGTGCTTCAGGCAAAGGCTCTCTGCCTCTCATGATGAGTCAAACGACAATGATTCTACTCGGTGAGAGAAGGCAAATGGTGCATATTTTTGATTTCTCCATGAAGCATGCATCTATATATATATTTTTTCCATCTTATTTTAAAGTGTTCACTCTGAGCTTATGTAAGACAGAGAAACATTCTGATATCATGCATTATTGATTTTCTATTAGCCGGTTTCCAGCTGAAGTTTATATATTCCTCTAACTCTGTTTTTAAACCTAAATACATTTCTTTCTGACGTGCATGCCCCGAATCATTCTATTTAACCAAGTGCTAATTTCTTAGAAATGTGGGTCAGCTGTTTGTTCTCTTCTGGTATTGCATCTCCAATTCCCCTTTTACATATTTAAGTGCAGCATGCTTAGGTCCTCTAAATATTCCTGACGGTGTTGTTTATGCATACATGCTTTTTACTCTGTCCATGTTACGTTTTTAGGTTGTCCTCTATCTTGCTCCACCTTAGGTTGGGATTATACTCTCCAAGTCTCTTAGTCTGTTGGGGTGCACTCCTGAGAATGTAGTTTAAAAATAATCTTGTTTATTGTAACAACAAGTTGTGGATTACTGATATGCGCTCAGCCCAGCTCTGCTTAAATCAAAAGAACCTTTTGTATTAGTACCTAGTTGGATCAACTCGCCATGGATCACCACGACTTAACACGACTTACTACCTAATGTACATTGTTGTCGTCCCGTGACGTAATTAGTATGTAAAACAAACACTACAGCAAAGGTAGATGTCAAGGTAACACAATACCTGGTGCTAGGTCTCTGGTTGAAAAATGGCAATTCTGAATTTCATAAACGAGACGCTCTCATGACTCATCGAGTAACCCTACTGACCAGCCAATTGGTGGTGTGCAGTCTGACGTCACATTTTAGTACCTGCTTGGATCACTTGGAACACTGGGCAAGTAGGTACTGAAAAAGTACCTGGTACCAGCTTCTATTACCTAAGAGAAAACCCTGAAACTATGGCTAGTGATATATATACATACTATATATAAGGAATATATATTCATATATAAGGAAACACTGCACTTATTTATAAGGCAGTGCTGTGTAGACAGCTGTAATGAGTTACAATCCCAATTCCCAAAAAGCCAGGACAGTGTGTATAATGTGAATAAAAACAAAATGCAATGATTTGCGAACCTCATAAACCTGTATTTTATTCACAGTACAGTGGAAAAAAATCAATATTAAGCAAAGGCGGGAAAAACAGGAAAAAAGGTCATTTTCTACTATGAAGCCATGCAATTGTAATAGACGCAGGTATCTATATGTATGTGGTTTAGCCATGTCTTTCTAAAAGTTTTGTCAGGCAAGAATTTGCCTCAAAAAACATGTCATCTGTTATATGTTGCTATATGTATCTTTCAGCATTGATGGTGCCAATTCCATCGGCAGTAATGCACCCAGATACCATCAGAGATGCACGCTTTTTAAACTGAGGACTGATATTGTAAAAAACCTGATGGTCCCTCTCCTCTTTAATCTGGTGGACGCAGTTTTCCAAAAGAAAAATTCTAATTTTTATTAATCTGATCACAGAACAGTTTCTGCTTTGCCTCAGTCCATTTTACATGAGCTTTCTCCGAGAGAAGATAGAACTTTAGGCTACACTTGTAGATGTCATGGCAAACAGTGATTCACAGACAATGACTTCTGAGCCCGTGCAGTTATTTCCAAGACCTAACTATGCCTGTTTTTTATGTTATTATCCTATTGATTCTCGGCCTTGTCCACTGCACAGAGATTCTTTTAATTCTGTACTTTAGATGAGATATTCATTTCACAATTTTACAGTGACCCACAATTTGTGTTTTTTCCTGCGATTTTTCTCTGCCTCTCTAAGACGCTCTTTTTATCCCCAGTAATGTTGCTCACCTGTTGCCAATTAATCTAATTAGATGCAAAATGTGTCCCTCCAGCTGTTTCTTTTTAGTACCACTTACTTTTCCAGCCTTCCAGAGATGTGTTGCACCCATCAAATTCAAAATGAGATAATATTTTTCCCTCCAGTTCGGAATTGGGATTGCAATTAAAATATCGATCACAATAATTGTAATATTTGAGGCCTTAGTTGGTTCATCCTGCATTATGACATTGTACTGTAATATTGTTAAGGATATTGTTAATTGTCTTTCGGCACTAACACTAACTATTAAGCATCTGACTTCATATAAATAAACTTTTACAAGAAGAGCATTCATGGGTTTTTTGCCTTTCCATCAGCTCTGACACGTCTGGGTTTTCTTGCATAATAATAAATAATAAATAAATAAATTGCCTCTTTCAAATAAATTGATTTTGTTTATAATGTCTGCATCAAATCTAACACTGTGAGACAAGATGATGTCAAGAGCTGGATGAACAGCTTGAGGAGTATGGCTAAATGTGGATGGAGGTAATTGAACACAAGCAGTTTATAACATTTGCAGCTAGTGGTGTATGTGATGTTAATAAAATATGAGGACATATGCTTGTGTTATTGTGACTCTTTTTGACTAGTCTGTATGTAAAGGTGAATTTTATAGCGTAGTTATATCACCATATCAAGGTCTATTCATTTTGGTTTATTGAAGATAATGCTGTCCGCCTCAGCAAATGAAGTTGTCAAAAGCAGAAGTACTTTTTTATAAGCCTGAGTGGTGGATAGATATCTTTGACAGCCTCTCTTTTTATTTCTCTCATTTTCATATATTCTACATTCCACTGATGCCTTGCGATTTTTATTCTTTATGTGTGCCTGACAGGAAAGCACCTGCATGTGTGATGTAGACAGGACCACATGTTGGTTGAATTCTAATACAGATGTGATCAGAAAGGATTAAAAGACAAATATGTTGATATTATATAGTCCCTTTACTTTAATGTAGGTCATATTCACACATTTGGAAACTGTTTAATTGAGTTTCAGGTATTCTGTGACCAAATCAGGGTCAAATGCCAGCAATTTATTTAGCATGACTACGTATAACCCTTAATGCAAAACTGGCTCTGTCTTCACCTGCGATTCTCCTACACTCCTGATGAAGTTTGTCTATTACAGACTGATTGAAAATTCTCCCCAGTCTTTATTGCTCTGTGTTGGAAATTGACATGCTGAGTCGAGTTGATGAGCACAGGGAACTGGGCTTTGCCTTTTAATATGAGAGCTTTGCACTTCTGTTTCTACATAATGCGGTGTGCTACATTTTGTTAAGTTTATTGTATTAGAATTGTAGCAATTAAGGATAATTAAAATTACAACTGTCCTTTTTTTATAGTACAGCTAGTAGCCCTAAGAGTAATACAGAGAGTTAATAAACCTAGAAGATGTGGTTTGGGTGTGACAGGTATGTAGTTATTAGAAGCCTGCAGATATTTAACTCATTAACTTTGGGATCAGACACAATTGAATCACATAAAGAAATCTAATTTTATAGATGTACACATGTATGCTTTCAGCATCATGCCACATCGAGACAGGAGGGTTTCCGGTGTTTCGATATAGACGTATGCGTAGATGTGTTAGACACACATGTACACCAACATGCAAGTAAGATCACACTCATGTGCTTTGAGGTTTTGATAATTGGAATTTTTGCTGCAGTGGGATAATAAGAACTCTATTAACACTGATTGATTTTTTTAAGGCCTGTGCTTGCATAACTACCCATTATGAAACCAGATAGTTATCGACCACATAAAGATGAATTATGCAACTGATCTTTACTAACTAATAATTTAAATCTTCACATTAACCCATCTTTGTTTATGCACTTAGGTATATACACAAGAAACTAGTTTATGATGATTTAAACTTTGTGACATGGTGCATTATCCTGCCGGAAGGAGCCATCAAAAGATGTGGTTATAAAGGGATGGACATAGTCAGCGACAGTACTATTGTAGGTAGTATAATGTATTTATAGGTAGGTTGTGGTATTTAAAAGATGCTCAGCTATGTTCAGTTGATACTAAGGGGCCCAAGTGTGCCAAGAAAATTTTCCACCACACCATTATACCACCACCAGCACCCTGAGCCTTTGGTACAAGGCAGGACGGATCCATGCTTTATGTTGTTCACATCAAATTCTGAAGCTGCATTCCAAATGTTGCAACAGAAACAGTCTCATCAGATCAGGCAACGTTTTTATGGTCTTCTATTTTCCAGTTTTGAGCTCATGCAAACTGTAAGGTGCCACTCCTGCTAGCTTTTAGCTGACAGGCGTGGCACCTGGTGTGGTCTTCTGCTGCTATTGCCCATCTGCTTCAAGGTTTAACTTGTGTTCAGAGATGCTCTTCTGTATACCTTGCCTTCCTAGGTTGTTGCTTTTCTATCGCCATGAAGCAGTGTATCTTAACAAATATTCCATCATATCATAGTAAAAATAGCCTTTCAGCAGTCCGGTTAAGGTAATTAAAACAATGCAAAAACACTTGTCATATTTAAAAGCAGCGAATAGCACCATGCCTATATTGTCCACTATCTATCCCTCCCATCTTCTAAGCAAAGAGTCATTTTTGAGGTTCCATTTTGACACTTGACCAAAAAATGTCATGTGATTTGTTGTCAAATGTTTTTTTGTCATGTGTCCACATTTGTATGTGTGTGTGTGTGTGTGAGAGAGTAGTGTTCACATGAGCTCTTGTGAGTCAGAGTGCTATGCATGTCATACCGCTTTGGTTTTGGTTGTTTATGTATACGGCATGTAATGATGTCATCCAAAGCAATTCCTCCACCTCTTCATCATCTCTTCTACTCTGATTGGGAGATGCGATGGATGAGAGGAGTAATCAGAGCGACATCTCCTCAAGTGATGAAAAGGACCTGAAAAAGGGAGAAAAGTGTTTATCATGTTGTGATTCATGAGAGGGTGAAAGCTACAAGAAAATAAAAGAACATATACAACATTTGGTTGTAATTAAGTGGTCATATGGAAGCAGTGAGCCCCAGTTTAAAGAAAACAAAGACAGAAACAGAAAGGTTGAAAATATAAGACATCTATCCAAAAAGAAAGTGTTTCTTCAGTCCTTAGATGTTGATTCTAAGGACAGTGTTTAGATGGAAGAGAGTCGCTTTAATTATGTGGAAAAGTTAGAACTGCAGTGCCAAAGTGTGAGATGATTTGAAGAGAGCATAAAAGAGAAGAGCATTATGTGAGAACTTGTTCATGATAAAAAAAAAAAAACAGCCAGACAGGATGCAGAGAGAGAAGGACGCACAAGCTGCCTGACAGACAAAGAGATACACACATACGTAGACACACACACAAACACAGGCAAAGGTCACACAGCCATTCCTGCCACTTGGTGCTCAGACAAACTGGTGGTAAAATGCTCTATTTCCCATCCAAATTAAAGTGTCAGTTAATATTAATGTGGAAGTGAAGACTGTCAGGCGCACAACATGCAGACACGCAAACACGCAAACAGCATTTACCCTCATGCGCACAGACACAAATACAGAATTTAGAATCTTGGCTGGTCAATTACTCTCCACCGATGGTGTCATGCACACAGGTCACAGAGGACTGTGCGTGTGGTTGTGTGTGCGTGTGTGTGTGCATGCGTTTGTGTAAAGCTCTGATCAGACCCAGTGTCACAGCTCATTCCATCTGTCACATGAAGGTTATTTCTGAATGAAGATGCAATTGTGGCGTTCTGTATAATAATAAGGAGGCGAAATAGCCTTTGGTTGTGTGTACCTGCATATTTGCTGCTATTTATGCATATTTTGTGTGTTTATCTCAAGATGAAAAATTTGTTCCTTGATCATATTTTTTCGTCTTATTCAGTTGGAAATGTGCTTGTTTGACTTTAAACCGGTGTGTGTGTGTGTGTGTGTGTGTGTGTGTGTGTGTGTGTGTGTATATATGTGTGTGCGCGCACATGAATGTGGCAGCAGATTGCATACATTTCCTGTGTTTGTCTTCCTGTATCTTGTTGGTGTAAATGGGAATGCTGAGGAGGGAGGGAATAATCCTTATGTATCTCTTTCTTCAACCAACTGGAACATCGCTCTCGCCTCTTGCTAGAGGAGCACACACACACAAACAAACGCACAAACACGCTACCCAACCAACCATGAAATCGTAATGTCAGACCTGTTAATGCCTCTAGATAGCAGCCACTGCATCCCTGCGTGGTTTTGCCCGGTACACATAAACACACACATACACACAAATGAATAAACAGAGAGCTATCTGTTACTCTCCGGCAGGAATCTTCTATTCAGTAGTGTCTGGTTGTTAATTCCTGCACTCTGGGGTTTGCAGGTTGCCTCAGAAAACAGTTCGGATGAATGAAATACATATAAAAGTTTATTTTGAGCATGCTCGTATTTCCCCAAACCTCCTGACCAGTTTTATTAGCACTTGTAATCATTTTAATTGCATGCATCAACACGCTATTTCTGCATTCTGTAAGTTTACAGTTATCGTGCCTGTTTTCTGGGAGGCAGTTCTTGGTTATGTAAGTCTCGTAAAATAAAAAGTAAGTCTCATACCTTTGTGCATTTTTGACATTTATCCAAATGTATAAGCAGGTATATATATATTCCAAATAGAAAGTGTTCTTTAACCAAACCATAAACTTTCAAGCCCCTAAAGTAGCTCAGGTTTATTTTCATTCATTTTACATTTATTTCATGCATAATAATGCAGAATAATAAGCTGTCAGCATTAATACAAGTTGGAAGTCAAGATGATTATTCTTCAAGCTTAATTGAAATAAGGATTTTTTTCTCTTTTAATCATTTAAATTGAAATGAATCAAATTTTAAAACAAAGCTTAACTTATGGTTCTAATTCTAATTCTTCTCATTTCCAATTTAGTACTTTTTTTCGTTGATACTTTCCTTTAAAGATAGAAACTCAACTAGTCTTAAATTATTCCCGAGGGAAGTTTAGTTGAAAGCAACTGTGCTCTGTCAGATTCTTATCATTAGTCCACATACATTTCTAAAATATAACTGATGTCACTTCAGAGCAGCTTTTCCTCATGCAACATAGTCTTTACTTGATCCTATGCATCAAAACATCCAATCACACTGTGACCTGTTGTTATTAAAACCGATGCACAGTTCTAGTGGAGAATCTTCTCATTCCGTGTGCTGGAATATTTCAAGATCTGAACACCATGTACACCATGCTCTGTTTGCTTGCGCGCGTGAGAAGGACACCAACTCAGTGATCTATTTATTAGATGTGACTAATGAGTGGTTTGCATCCAATCTGTTGTTGATATGTTTGCATTTATGCACCTAACTATCAGAGTATCAACATGAACTTTTGCTTCTGTATTCTGCCACGTTTGTTTGGGTGTACTTTCCCATCAATCTATGTATATCTTCTGTCAGCCATGTGTGTGTGACAGGGCCAGGCTCAGTGCCACAGAGATTCACCCTGTCAGTTTCCATGTCTCTTCGTCTTTCCCGGCGGCGTCACTCTTCTCCCTCGCTGCACAGATCAAAGAGCTGACACATGCCCCAGTGTCCTTTCTCTTTTCCATCTCTAACTCTCACTTCTTGGCTCTGTCTTTCTTGCAATCTTAACCCGCTGTCGTTTTCACTCACCCCCATCTTTCTGTCCTTATATCCAGCTTTCTCCCCGACTATATCAGTGGGGATTTTGATTCCATTACAGCAGAGGTCAAAGCTTTCTATGCAGACAAGGTAAGTGGAACAAAACTTGCACACACTCTTATATCTACAGGTGTTCATACAGAAGCAGTATGATTGTAGGGAGAGTCCCTAACACATGCTGTAGCATCTGGAGATACAAACAAAAAACAGTAGTTAGTAGCTTAGAAATTATAGTGGATTAGTCCAAGAAACAAAAGGTAGCATAGTTTAACATCTGGAGCAGCTGGTTTGTCTAAAAAGCCTAGAGTAAGGTAATCTGTATATGGTAAATGATAAATGGAGTCTTATTTATAAAGGCATTTTTCTTCTTACTGACCACTTAAATCACCACACCACACCACATATTAATTGATTCAGAGAATCTTGAGATCACGCAGGAGACGAGGTCACTGAATGGCTGCGCTTTTGGGCCTGGCATTAGACGTGACAGACGTGATTCTGTAGTGAAAATATCCGATTGGGTTCAGGAGCAGCTTCAAAGCCAATTTTCACTGAACACAGTTCGTGCCTGCATCAGATAAACTGAGGCAAAGTGGGAAACCATCTTGTCACCTGGCAAGTCAAAATTTAGAATTCTGCTTGTGCCCTCTGGGCTAAAGAGAGGCTCAACCTCCTGGCTTGCTCAGTGCACAGCCAAAAGTCTACCCTCTGTGATGATATAGGTGTGCACGACACAGGTGACCTATAATTGAAGGAAAATGTAATCATTCCTTCATTCTCAGTGCCTTCTCCACTACCAGTTTGCAGTCTTCACAGTTTCACAGCCAGCGAATAGTTGCCAAATGTTTGCAGACACATCGGCATCTTTCCAACAGGTTACAACTGTGCAGCTGTGGCAATCTGCTACAGACCTAAACAATCACAAGGAGGTTTTTAGTGCAGCACCGTACACCTCTTTGTTATTAATTCCACTCACCATCCAGTCAGTGAATATACATTTTTCCCTAGCAACCGGTGGTTACCACAGGGTCACTGACCAGCCTTTAAGCCTGGATGTGTGGGGCTTATCAAGTGATTTCACTGCAACTACCAGCAACCACTCACAGCCATTCAGGGGAACACTCAAGTAACCGGTGATTGCAAGGCAGCCAATCAGTCCTAACTGAGGCCTTAATAGTTAAGAGGATGGATGCTTGGATGGATCTTCTTCACTTTTTCCAATTAATCATTGCTAAAAATCAACACTATATTTTGAAAAGTCTTCATTAATCAGTGATAATGAAAATAGCTATGTTATAATTAGAGATGGACCGATCCGATATTACGTATCGGTATCAGTCCGATACTGACGTAAATTACTGGATCGGATATCGGAGGGAAATAAAAAATGTAATCCGATCCATTAAATATCAAAAAAGCACCTCACAAAACTTGCGACACGGCGTAACTTGGCTCATAACCGTAGCACGTCGGAGCTGTGTGTATTTGTATCCTCGCTAGCAATCCGGCATTTCATCTCCGAGGAAGTTATCCCACAGAGAAGTAAAGCAAGTGTGTAAGTTCATCTCTGAATGTTTGTAAAGCATTCCCACGTTAAGCTTAACAACCGATACATGGAGCGACTGCCTCTTCTCTCTCGCTCCCTCTCCTGCTGCTACTTTAGTCATGAAACTGATTAATGATCAGCTGATCGGCTTTTCTGTCGCGAGTCCGTCTCTCTTGCTTGTTTGGCCCACTTTGCACCAGAAAGAGGAAACCAGTGGCTGAACAACAGCAGCACGTTTAAGCTTGATAAGCTGTTGTTAGAATTTATTTAATATTACTTTCTACACCAGGATCGTTTTCTACGTAGCTGACGGCTGGTAACTGTGCAGGGGCGAATCTAGCAAAGTGTAGCCAGGGGGGCCGATAGGGCATGAACAGGGAAAAGGGGGCACAAAGACATACTTTTCTTTCTTATTCTCATTTAGAATGTCTAGCTTTTAATAAATAAATATCTGAATCTTACACCCAAAGTTTTAATCTTGTGTAAAATATATAGAAGTCCATTACTGTATATAGTAACTATGAAGTCTAATATACCCTAGTAAGCTATAGTACTTTTTCCTTTGGGAAGGTACCATCTGTGCAGTCTGCAATTCTGTAGAAGAAAGATGTTGAATCTATTTAATTTTTCTTGAAAAATAATTTATTTCTGTGCATTTTTTTTCACACTGCATCCAATTAAAGTTGATTACGTCGATTAAGCATCACGAGGTGGAGGGTGGGGGGTGGTTCCCTATTTTTTTTTGCTGGGAGTTTGCAACCCTATTAGTTAGGTTGCTTAATATTTCTGCTAAGTACTCTTTAAAATACCAGAATAGGGAGGATGGTGCAGGTTTAAGTTTATTAGATTGATCAGTGTTGCTGAACTATGAAATATTTTGGGTGCAGTGTATTTTTTACATACAGGTATAACAGAATAGCTTTAGTGTTGTTGTTTATTTAAACTTGAGTATGAACTTATACAAAATGCAGCAAGATATTGAAAAAACAGTTTTATTGATTGAAAAACACACTATATCGGATTCATAACGGTATCGGCAGATATCCAAATTTATGATATCGGTATCGGTATCGGACATAAAAAAGTGGTATCGTGCCATCTCTAGTTATAATACTAATGATAAAAAAATTCCAAACAGAACTACTAGAAACTGGATAAATTCACAAAAAATAAAATTTGAAAAGGGTTAGCTACACAAAAAGATTAAACTTTGGATGATGATATTAGAAATGGACAAAGCAATCTGCATTTTTTGTAGGTCTCCAAGTTTGCAGATTTAACATAACACGGCCCAGGTACAAGAAAATGCTTCTCCAGAATCCCCCTTTGACATTCTTCGTTGTAGCCTTTACTCCCTGTGTACCTCACTATGCAAGAAATTTGTACATGTAGGCATATTTAGATTCAACTATTCAAGGTCATAAAAATAAAATGCAAATGATTTCATGAAGGGGACTTTGCATTGTTTATAGCAAGCAAAATGTCAACCCACAAGCGCTGTTCAATAAATAATTAATACAGGGCAAGTCAGACATGCATACACACACATCCACACCTTAGAGAAAACAAAATACAGTGCCTGTGCGATCTTTGTGCTGTGTCACTTTGATCAGATGCTACTGATGCACACTGTTTACAGTTTGAAATGCAGATTCGGTATCATCACACGTGCACACAACACACACATGATTAGGCACCCATCACAGATTATTTGATGTCTTCAGCTGTGTCGCTCTCCTTTTTCCCTTCTCACGATTTCCCCGGCTCTCTCTGTAGCTATCTGTAATATTAGACCCTTTTCACAAAAATCACACAGGTTGTCTGAAAAAAAGAGAGAAATGCCTTTTTTTGGGGGGGGGGGGGGGCTGAGAGAAAAACAGTCTGTTATGGTAATGCCTTTGAAGCAGAAATATGGGAAAATGCGAGCCGTTCCTTCAGAGATTTCTTGCAAACGGTGAATAATTCTGCATAAATGGAAGGGAGAAAACAGAAAAGCATCAGCAAGGGAGGGAGGGAGAGAAGGGGGGTGGAGGGTTGGTGGAAGAGGAGGGGAGGAGAGGGAGGATGGATGGGATCAAACAGAGCACAGCGAACAAGTTTGTGATATGACTGCGTGTGTGTGTGTGTGCGTGTGTGTGTGTGTGTGTGTGTGTGTGTGTGTGTGTGTGCGTGTGTCAGTGAAGTAGCAAAGTCGCTGTGTTTTGGAGGAAAGTGACACTGTGGAGAGAGAGAAAAAGACAGAAGGAAAGTAAGCCGGAGCATGGTTGTTGTAGTTTAGGGCCACTGACTGGAACCTCTACATTATTCAGCAACACAAGCCAAAGACAGCCAGACAACAGTAAAACACTGATTTATACCTCTCTCCATCTCCCTATCGCTTTCAGTTTTTCTCTTATCCCCCTATCCCTTATCTAAGGTATTTGTTACACTATCTATGTTTATGTACATCTGTTGGATTGTGTTTTGTTGCCTGCTTGTTTTTTTATGATTTTTTTTTTAATATATTGATATTTGTGTGTGTGTAGGGGTGCAAGCTGATAGAAACAGCTGACCAGGATCTTACGGACTACACCAAATGTCTTGGAATCATGGTGGAGGAGATTCAGAGGCGACAGCTACAGGTAAATGCCACACAACTCATATATGGTTCTGAATTACTTCTGATATTTATGGTTTATATTTTAAAGGAATTCTTTGACATTTTGGGAAACACTTTCTTCTGAATTTATCTAAAATGACTGTTAAACTCTAGTCCTATAAGACAGCATAAAGTCCTGGATGCAGGTGGAAAAAGCTTATCCAAAATACCCCTAATGCCAAGGTCAAAGTCCGTATTAGACAGATGTATTAGGCAGTATTACTGACATAAAATCCTAATCTGTTGTTTGCAATGATCAGATTAACAAACTATAGTATTATTTTGTGATTATTTGGTGATAATTGGGCTTGATAGATACCCTGTGCTGAACAGATGTAACCAACACATATGCTTTAGTCCATATTGCTTTATTAAAGTCACATTTCATCTACATATCAGTTTCAGAAACAATGTTTTTTTTTATTTCACTTTATCACAGTTTTTATGACAGTAACTGGCTGCAGATGTAGCACCGGGTAAAAGAAATAAGCAAAGCTCACGTCTCCCTCAGTTTTGTGCCCTTAAGTAAGGCATTCAGTCTTCAGGTACTTAAGATGAGGTGCTCAGAGGTCAGTAGTGTTTTACTGTCGGTTTTCTTGTGGCAAATCCCTGTAGTGAATGCGTGTGGGTGTATGGATATGAAACAATCTCTTTGCCTGAAAAGACCATCCATGCTCACTCAACGTCCCCTGAAGAAATAGCTGCTGAAAAATATCATTGGAATAGCATTACACCTACACAGAAAATGCAAAGTGAGATTTGGCTGTTTTAAAATATGAAATACTTCACTTTTGTTGTGATCTTTTTCAAAGTGTAAAAAGATTTCCCAACAAGCTGATATGCACTACTGTGAAATGAGCTAAACAGGCTGCTCAGCGCCTCATGCCCAGCCCGCTGCTGCAGAGCCAGACACGCAGACAATAACATGATCCAGAGATTCATTCAGTTTCCTGCCTGACTCCCAAAATGCCAACAGAATGTCCATAATGTTGGTAATTTAGTAAACAGTACAGTTTTTAATTTAAAAATGCTAATAGTGATGATTGTTAAGACGAGCACTGTCCTAGAACATTATCTTTTGGCTCTGCCTTCCTCTCGCTCTTTCTGTTTCTTTTTGTCCTTTTACTAGAATTTATAACAGCATAATAAGTGTTGCTCCAATCACACACTAGCGTCCCAATCACTTCACATCACTAAGCTACAGAAACCCATTCATCTCACATGTTGCCACATTTTTACTCTGTTGCTCACTGCCAGGCTTTAAGAGGAGCTATACTTTTGTCCTTCCTTTCCGTGGGCCCTTTTTTTTTCTCCCCCAGCTAATATGTAATCTGCCTTTGAACCGGCACACACTGTTTGTCCGTCTGTTTGCCTGCAAGAGATAGGAGCCTGGCAATCAGTTTTTGGCTCTCTGTAAGAGTTGCTGGTGATGACTTTTTCTGTTTGTTTCCCAAGGCTTTTCCATCTTTCTTTACCGACTATAACTCTTATTTGACCTTTTGTTCTTTTCAGCACTTAGAATAGGCATGGGTTATATAAAATAGTTTTTTATGATAGTTTTATACGTATTCTTTTGTTTTCAGATTCACTGATTTTCATTTAAATGAATTAGATATGTAGATGAAGTAATAACATATGCAGATTACTGGGCATTGTGGTGTTTGGGCTTTGAAGAGTCGCCCTATCAGCCCCCGTATGTTTTTCCTCCATACAGCTTAGCACTCAATTGATCTCATATTGTGTTGGTTGAAATCCTCCCCCAAAAAATGTTACCATGGGATTATGCTGGGTAGATTAGTGTTTGTTTATTTACATACATATATATATTTATATATGTGTAGTTATGTTTGTGTGTTAGTGCTTTGAAAAGTGTGTATCTCTGTAAATGTGTTTGTGGGCAGCTAGTTCTTCTGTGTGTGAATTCAATTGCTGTTTACATGTGTTTTCCTCTCTAAGAAGTGCACATGTGTATGTGTGTCCCAAAGTCTGATAGGTCTGCTGGTCTGTTTATCCTCTCACAGCTCTGTTTAGTTAGCTCATTTCTTCTCAATCGCCCATTTTTACTTTCTTTAGTCTTTCTTTGGTTGTTATCCTTAATAAATGGAAGTGGGGTTTTTTTTGTTTGTTTCTTTTTTTTGCTTACTCCTCGTCTCCTAGCCAACCAGTAAAGAGAAGTGACCAAATGTATAAAATCAGCTTGTGAAGTTTTCTTCATTGAGCCATGAGTTTCCTTGCTCCGCTTACTGGTTTGTTTTTAGTAAACAAACATGAAATATGAACAAATAAAAATTCATACAGTTATGTAGTGTTTGACATGCATAGCTGCCACAACAGAAGTGATGATGGAAAGCGAAGATCGAGCAAGTCGGTGTGTCACTGGACGTTGATACACAATATAGTGTTTTGTTTTGTTTTTTTCATCCTCTTCTTATTGTTCTGGATTCTTTTTTCAGCATTTGTTACTTTTTTAAGATTTCGTGTCCTGTATTTTTGTCACTGTGTCAAGAATTTAGAACTAACCCTGATTCTGTCAGAGCACTCTTGTGCATAAAAATTATAAAGGCATGTGTTCTTACTAAGCTATAACACGGGTATGCAGGACATCACAGATGAATTTAGTTTATGTTTGAATGGATCGGTGAGAAGAAGGGTCTTTACTGTTGCGGGTAAGAGATCACACTTAAATAAGAAAATGCATCAGTGTTCTGTGGATTCATTATTGAATAATAATTTGCAGTAAAAGTGACAGATGGTAATGACAGATTGTCTCACATGAAGCAAATCTCCAAATCCCCTTACTTTGTCCTGCAGACTTCCACTGTTGTTCAAAAACACACGCGCTCTTTGGCCACCTTGTCAGATACACCTAATCACCTGCTTGTTAACACATATATCTAAGCACCTAGTCACATTGCAGTGACAGTCTGCTGAAGTTGAAACCGAGCATCAGAATGGGGAGGAAACAGGCTGGTCTGAGTATTTCATAGAAACTGCTGATCTACTGGGATTTTACAGAGAATAGTGTGAAAGAGAGAAAATATCCAGTGAGCAGCAGTTCTCTGAGTGAAAATGCCTTATTGATGCCAGAGGTCAGAGGAGAATATCCAGACTGCTAGAAGTTGATATTAAGGCAACAGTAACTCAAATAACCACTTTCTAAAAGATATGCAGAAGCACATCTACGAATGCAAAATACATCTAACTTTGAAGGAAATAAGCTACAACAGCAGGTACCATTCTAAAACTCAGAATTAAGGCAGTTCTACAGGCAAAAGGGGGTCTAACCCGGTACTAGCAAGGTATACCTTGGTCATTGAGTGTAGATGATCCACTCGGACACACAGGTTGACACGGGCGTAGTGCTATAAAACATTAAATGTGTAGGCTGTTGGTATGTAGATAAAAACAGCCCTGGAAGAAATTTAATTTTGACTCTGGTTTGAGTAACGGTTGCTAAAAGCTAACTTGCTCAGCAGTTTCATTTTTGCAATATGTTAACACAAAGCAAAATCACATAGAGTAACAATATCTGTATCATGTTAAGACCAGAGGTAATGCTTGAAAAGACGTTCCTGTGTTTTTCCATGCCCCCCTCTCGTCTCTGTCTCTCTCTCAGAGTGGAGTTTGTTCACCAAGTGTTGTTTACAGTTAGGTGATGTCTCTGCATGTGGGGGCGTCTGCCAGATGTTGAAATAACCTCAATCTCAGCACTTTGTTTTGTTTTAACTGCAACTCCTGAGAGAGAAAGTCAGTTATGACATATTTGGTTTGGCAATTTGTGCTCCTGTTATGAACTAAAGCACAAGTTATGGCTTAGTTCCTTTAAGTGATGAAGAACATTGAATACACTGAAGTAATAGTGCACTGTTGTCAAGTAAACAAGGTAACAAAAAGGTCTTTTTGGCTGACAAAGGCACACTGCAGTCGTTTTCTGCAGTGTAATTACAAATGGGCAAAGCATGCACGCACATATAAAAAATAAGCCTATTATCGTATCTACAGTATTTACACAAATGCACATTTTTAGTAGCTGTGCTTCTGTATGCTACCACAGTAAATGTGACAAAAAAAACCAAAGATGTCATTGAAGTTCTGACTCTCTGCTTTAATTTTATACATACTACCCCAATTTTAAAGACCTACAAGTCAATGACCGCCTGAAGTCTAGAACCCATGGATATCGATAAATGCTGTGTTTCCTCTCTTGAATGTTCTGCTTGGCCTTTACTGCAGCTACACTCATTTGTTGCTTGTTTGTGGGCCTTTGTTGCATTCAGTTGTGTATTTTATAATTGAAAAGCATGCTGCATTGGGTGGAGCATTTGTCTGACTGACTTGGCCATTGAAGATATATCTAGTTTCTTTTCTTTGAGCAACTCTTGGGTTGCTTTTGCAGTATACTTTGGGTCATCTGATCAGAGATTTCTATCAAATGTCTGCTAGTTCTATCAATAGTTATATCATCAGTAAAAATAAGTCACCTGGTTTAATTGCTATCATTTGCTTTAGTTGTCTACCTTGGTTTTTCAAACCTCTTGGTGCTGCTGAGATGACCATTGCATTTCTTTTTCGTAAGGATGTAACAGATTGTTGATTTGGCCATTGTTGTGGCCAAATCATGTGTTTGCTATCTCTGATGGGTTTATTTTAGTTTTTCAAGCTAATGATGACCTTTATTACATCAGTATATCTTTGGACTTCATGTTGAAAGTTCCAGCAAACTGCTACCATATGCAAGTTCAACACTCAGAATAAGCTCAAGATCTTTTATCTGCTTAATTTGTTATTAAGGTAACAGACCTGACGTGTACATGAAACTGTTTGCCGGTCAGTTGTCCGATTACTTTTGAGCTTCTGAAAATGAGTGATTATGACTATGTATAAAAATGGTTGTGATTCCTTAACAGTTAATGTAATACTTTTGTAAACACTTTAGGCTAAAGCTGAAAGTGTGCATGTTGGCCTGTTGTGATGTTTAATTTAAAATCCATTTTGGTGGTGTGCAAAAATATATAAGAATATATACAAAATAGCAAGGAAACATTGAAACAATGTTGAGTCAATATCAGGCAACGTCATTGAAGCAACGTTGAAGTGTGACGTTGACCCAACATCACTCTTGCACCCATTTTTAACGTTGAAACAACGTCAGGTTTTGATGTTGAATCAATGTTGAAACCTGACATTGATTCGACGTTATATTTTCTAACACTGTTGACATTGAAACAATGTCAGATTCTGATATTGAAACACTGTTGAGCTATGGTATTGATTTTCCACCTCTTTCGCACAGTTGCTTTTTATTGAAAAAAAAACAAAAAAACAAAAAAGGTCAATAGACATGTATCATTTGCAAAATACTTTATTAAAAGACAAAGTTTCCTATTTACATTTCTATGTTTCACGTCACTTTTTATTATTTACTCCGGGATGGGGTTGGATGATGTGCGTCCTGCGCGCCACCCGTACGATCTGGAGCATATCTGAGCCATTTCTGGACTGCTTGAGCAAAGACCAACTCAGACATAGAGTTCGCCCCTACCTGCTGCGCCAGGCCATCTAGGACAAAAATAGACACACACACAAAAAAACAAAGACAAAAAAAAGGGAATTAGAGCACATGAATAAGCTCTTGTTAATTGTCTTCAGCAGGGAGAAAGTATGTAAACTTCTAGGCTGATAAACATGAAAGTCACCAGGCGGAAATCAGCAAACTGCCGCATTTGATTCCCAAAGAGCTATAAGCTGAAAATGTGATATGTCTTAGCATGGTGTGCCGTGTATCCTTTTAAAAAAAAAGAAAGAAAACATGGGGTCCTCAGGCTGTACAAAGTGTACAACCCGAGGACAAAACAAGCCGAAGACCAAAGACTCCATCTCCAGAATAACCGGACATGAAAGTCTTGTTATTAAGAAAGACAAAGTAATATAGCAAAAACCAGACATAGGAAATGTGAAACGCACCCAGCACATCAATTGATCCCTTTATTGTTCACTTTAGGCTCATAAAACTACAATAAATGTTAAAACTTACCAAATATGCATCTGCACAGCGCTGTCTCTTTAAATGCCCTTTTTTGCTTTGTCTGGTCCTTGGTTTTTTTCCCTGCCCAGTTGAGTACAGAGGCCAGCTCCTTTGTAATGGCATAAACCATTACACGGCGGACTGGCACCTCCAGTGTGGTCCAGCAGCACCAATCAACGCAAAGCGTCTCACCTATAGACACATTTTATGAGATGGAATTAGCGTGTCTCATGTCTTAAATGTGTATGCAAGTGCTTGTGTGTTTACTTCATGTAATTGATGATAGAAACATGTCATTTAGTTTTCCCTAAAGCCTGATTTTCAAGTCATACAAAGAATAAACCAAAGTATTGGCAGTACAATGTATTTCTATTCCCTTTTGTTGGATATTCATTTGTTAGTTCTTGTAACTGCTAAAAGTGTTTACTAGTTTTTGCCTGTCACATATATTTGTTATACCATGTAAACTGTGAAATTCCAAGATTTTCAAACTTGCCTTGTAATAGTGGCCTCACAGAGTCTCTGGAATCTACAGAAAAAAAAAAATCACAACAAGATGACATTCAGGAGTATAAATTGTTTTTTTTTTTAGATAAGAGTACAATGACATTGTGATGCAGCTTTAAAGCTTTTTTAAAAGCATACCATCTATAGGGAAGACATCAGACTGCATGCTGGCGAGATCGCAAAGCTGTGTCGGTTTGTGCCGGAGTGGCGAAAGGTGCCAGAAGCTGGGTGGGGCATTATGATGGTTGCTATCAGTGGGCTGGGGGGCAGACTGCGGAGTGATGAGGGCTGTTTAGAAAAAGATAATTTTTTAAGTATTTAAGAATACAGACAACTTGTCAAAAAAGTTTCCTCGTGTCAGACACAGATATGTACACAGACACTAGACAGTATTTTATTACCTGGTATTTTCACTCGAGGGGCCTGGGGCCTTTTTTGTAGGCTGCTCATCCTCTGAGTCCGTATATGTGTACAGGGGATTTGGTCTAAAGAAAAGAAATTAAAAACGGTCTTAAGTAATTGTAAATATGCTTTTGGCATATTGTTTCCTAAAGTTAGTTTGATTTCTAACAACACACACAGGAAACAGAGACGTGCAAGAAGGTACAGTATACAATGAATTTTTGAAGTGCACAAGTGTACACTGCTTTGCATTTTTAAAAAGTTTACAAACTTCCACTTTTTGGACTATATTATGTGGTGATATTGCAGTATGCAAGCACCACAGATATGTATAAAAGACAAGATCATAAATTCTTAACAATCAAAGATATGTTTGTGAATAAAAAGGTTTTACTTGTGCTTTCTTTTAAGACTGGTCTGGGTTTCTTCTTCGGACTGAAGGTCAGACGTATCACAGCGTTGACGTGGATATCTCTGAAGACTGCGTTCTGCTTCGTGAAATGTGCCTGGAAATACAAACACAATGTACGGCCAGACATACATTACGTGTGGACAAAAGGTGCAAACGCATAGAAAAATCAGCGGTTTCAAAAATACGCTGGTACGTGTGGACGTAGCCTTATTCATTATTCAAGGCACAAACGGAAAGTCACGTACGCGTGCAACGTACAGTCACGTGGGCATGCTGCGTGAGCATTCAAACTGAGTCTAAAGTTTTCGTGTGCGAATTGAAGCGAGTGCTCTCCAATCATCAAAAGTAACAAAGTCATTGAACACGTTTATACAGTTAACTTTACGTTTATCAATCATATATCACAGATTTAGAATTTTTTGTAGTACTAAGCAACTACAGAGCGAAAGTCTGGGTCAAGCGCCGAGGCCACGGCAAGAACAAAGGAAAACTCGAAGCGTTAAAGCTAGCTTTGTAAGGGAATATAACGAAGAAATTATGAAACAAAAATGTTTTCTTTGTTGATATACTTTGTTCGCAGTGCAATTTATTTGTTGCCGGATTGCAAGAAGTAGACACAATTTCCGGCTCGTAAATAACAGTAAAAAACTTGTTAATGTACAACATTAACGAGTTTTTTTACTGTTATTCAAATGCAAACATGGAAATAACGAGTGGGAAAAAAAAATCATTCATTCTTACCTTATACTAATCGTGGTGCGGGCCAGTGCAGTGCATGACCTGATGCCTTCTCCGGTCAATTCCGCTGAGAGTAAATCAAATGTCCCGCTCTACTGTAGAAGACAATGAATACCTGGGGGGATGTACCAATGTGAGAGGGGTGCTGCGGAATAGTCCAAGTGATCGCTGCTTTAATTTCCCGGTCAACTATACATAAATTGCACGTAGACACGATTTTTTAAAGCTGGTGAACTAGACCAAGTCATTGATAACAAATGAACAATAAATCTACTTTCTCTGGTACTTTATACCCGATCAGTTGCAATGCAATTTAATGCTCAACTACAAATCGATGGTTTTTGATGGTGACCGGAGCCGAATGATCGTCAACTATAAATAGACGTTTTCTCGACGTTGTTGTTGTCACCTGGTGGACTATAAATAGATCAAATATCAATGACAAAAAAACAACGGTGAATCAACATCGTTACAACCGTCGGTTTACCACAGTATTTCAATGTTGTTACAACATTGGCATTTCAACCCCGACCATATACGACGGTTCGGATGAAAAATCAACATAGATTCAATGTCGTCTTGCTATCTGGGTAACCACTTCACTCTCTCAGCTCTCCTGCACTCCCTGCCCAGCTTTACTGCTTGACACAGATGCACACTCATACAAGGCCTTCAGAAAAAATGGTTATATATGTATGGACCCTGGGAAATTAAGCATTCCACTTTGAGGAATATCATCTAAAAGTAGCATAGATTTCAAATGTCCCAATTTGTGCAGCATTAGTCGCCTTAGCAACTTCAGCCCAGGAGCAAACTTTCTGATGCAAAAAGGAGTCTCCAAGAACATGAAAAATGTATCACAGGATCTGCAGGTACATTAATTCCTGCAAAGTTGGTCTCAAATGTGCGTGTTTCTGCAACTGGGAAGAGACTGTAAAAAAATTAACCTGCATGGGAGGTGTGCTGAGGAAAAAAAGCATTTATAAAAATAATATTAGAAAAAATAAAATAAGTAGGAAATTAAAACAAAGCCAAAGAGCAGGCCCTTTGAAATAATAACCTCTGGATAGATGAATCTAAGCTATAATGGCAGTTGATACATTGGGCACAAACCAAAGGCAGCCTTTTAGGATAATTTCATGGCAGTTGGGACACATGGTGGTGGAAATGTTGTAGTTTGGACTTGTTTCACCGCCTCAGGGACTGGTCTTTGATTCATCTATGAATTCTGCTTCATATCCAAAACTACTTGAAGATAATAGGCCATCTGTCTCCATGCTGAAGTTGAACAAGAAGTGGATAGGATAATGATTCTAAGCACACTTTCATATCCGCTAAGGAATAGTTTGAAAAGGAAAAAAAGAAAGAAAGGTTATGGAACAGCCTAGTTAAAGCCCGAATTTGAATTTAAAATAAATATTGCAGGGACTATAAGGGACAGGGCATTTAAGGCAACCATTAATCATCTTGAAGCTGAACATATTTTGTATGGAAAAGTGGCCAAATATTTCAACATGACTTTGTCTGACACTGGTGGACAGTTACACAACTGTATATATCTCATATATTATTTTTCTTTTTGTTAAATAAATGTGCTTAATGTACCTTGTTAAGGCTAGAGGTGCCAAATGTTTGCTTGTTCGAAGTTGTTAAAAAGTTTTCTTTTCACTTCACTGTAAATTCTAAAGTCAGAAATTGTTAAACAGAGAAATAACCTTTTTATTATAAGGTTATTGGATGTCACAAATGTTCTGCAGTCCAAGCTATCCGCTGGTTGGTGAAAAATGAAAATAGTAATACCTCGTATTACCTAGTATTTCTATGCTGTATATGGTTGAAGTGCAAATATTGAAGAGTGTATGATTGATGGTTCATTGGAACATTTTTCATGTTGGTGTGACGGTCAGTCAGGATGTGACAGCACCTTTGCCCCTTAGACTCTGTCTGATGTTAAGGCTGGCAGCACTGGTGCTTGACTGCTTGGAGACTTTGTATGAGGATATAGCTGCTCAGAGCCGTATATATTGTTCTATAGCAAAGTCCTACCACAAAGTTAAGAAGAACCTTTTTTTTAAATTACTTTGAGGTTCCAGGAAATAGTAATTTATTTGCTTTTAACAAGTTCCTGATAATAATTTTGTTTACCTTTGTTTTAATTCTTCACATTTATACACAGACAGTGCAGCTCAGTTGGTTTTTTTTAATCTGTTCTCCATCTTATTTCATTTTCTGAGTTCCTTGGTGTTTGTTTCTTTGCCAAGGTGAAAGCCTTGTTGTTCTCTTTATTGTTTGTGTGTCTGTCTATCAGTAGAATTACATAAAGCCAAGATAGGGCACTGGCCTTGTTAAAGTGTTTTGCTCTCCAAATGCCCTTCTTTTGTTGCTTTGACTTAACGTATACTGCTAGACAAATTTAATGGCATTTGTTGGGAAAGTAGAATATGTGTAGAACCAGAGGGAAGACGAGTCCTTCCAGTTTCCTTTCTTGTTCCCATAGTTCATTCTTGAAAATAGCTGGGTATTACTCATTTTACTGAGAAGTTCTTTGAAATTTGTTGGTTAGCAGACAAATTACAGTCATTCTAACTAACATGATAATTTGTACAAGTCATCCATTTACAAACCCCTACATTTCATAATATTTTCATAGATTCATATCTTTACCCCAAATCACATAGTATCAGTCAGGAAGTGTGATTTATTCGGATCAAAATGCATGCACTGTGGTTGGTTTTAATCATATTTTGCTTTCTACAGCTACATCTGTCGTTTTGCTGATGGCATGTTAATTGAAGCAAAGCAAACACTAACATCATGCCACAGCGTCAGACTGCTTTATCAAACACTAACATTTTTCTTAACCTCTTGTCGCTCTTCCAGGTGGATACGATAGTGACACTGGGTGGTCTGGCGGGCAGATTTGACCAGGCAATGGCATCTGTGGAAACCCTTTACCACGCTCTGTCAATGACACACCTCCCACTGTTGATCATACAGGGAACAAGCTTGGCATATCTACTCAGACCTGTGAGTATATTACAAACCCACAAAACCCCACAATTCATTTAGGTATTGTAGGTAAATAAAGTTAACTGTCTTGCTGCTCGCCTTTAACATCCACATGCTAATGTAAAATGTAAAATTTTCCCTCCACTTTTTCTGTTTTTTTTCTTTTGTTTTTCTTTTTTTTGCATTTTTGAGCTACAAAGCACATTTTCCTTTCATTTTTCATAAAGCTGAAGGGTGGAGTCTATCTTTTCTTAAGCTGCATTATAAAAACTACACACACATGGAGACCTCCAGTATTTTACCCACACTATGCTAGCAGGGGAGCACAATGTCTCCCAGTTCTTCTAATCACCCCTCGCCCAGCCCTTCATTTTCTGTTCTTTCTCAAAAATGTTCTTTTCCTTGGTCTGCTTCCACCTTGATTGGAGTGTTGAACACTTTGTTTCTTTGTTAAGTAATCACTTCAAGAGGACACACATACGTGCACGCACACACACACACTTCTCTGCTCTTATGGTGCCCCAATTTGCTGTTGTGAATGAGAGTGAGCGAATCTCTTTTGATGCTCCTAAATTGTTTTCCCTCAATGCTAACCACTTTCTCATGCTCTTCTCACTTGATTGAGTTTACAAGTAGGCTGAATGACCGCCATTTGGGACACGTGTAAAACCCCCCACTCTCTCCGTAGTCCCCAGTGTTGTTTATTTGAGAGGTCCTCGGGACAAACAACTAACAGTCGCACTTCCTGATGACACCTTGTAACACCTTAAGTAAATCTCTCTCTCATACACACTCTCCCTACTTCTTGTCATTATTCCAAAGGCGTGTTGTCATTTGCTGCTTCATACCTCGACACCTCCAATTAATCTTACTTCAGTGAAGGTAAATTAAGCTCGTTTGTCAACGCAGCTCCAATTCGCCAGCGACTGATGAACGCAGACGCCTGTACATGAAGGTGAACGCAACCTTCGAAAAGCCCAGTGCTATTTGTTCAAGTTACATCTGTAATTGAAGTGTTTACAACTTTTGCCAAATATCCTCACCACACATATTTCGTGCAATTGCAGGTTCGTTAAGTGCTTCGTTTCAGCGTTTGGCACAATCAGCACATACGGAGTTCACGTTTTGTATGCAAGCTACACACCAAAAACAAATGATGACCAGAACTAAATTACAATTTTTTCTGTTTCACAAATTTGGGGATTATGTCACCAGAACCAGCACATACCATTCAAGCTGCTCATAACTGCAGTATCCCATTAAACGTGCACACTGTATGAAATGTATGAGGCATGCCTCTTCATCTTGATTAAATCAGTGTATATCTGTGACTCAGGGATGAACTGATTTAATCAGGGTTGTGTCTGTTTGTTTTACTTTTTGTCTCCCAAATGAAGTGTCAAAGTTTTATTATGCTGTCTTTGGGAAATGTGCACAAGTCATGTGGTTTCTATAGCAGGCTCAGGGTGTCGCATAATTATGGTGTCTTTTATTAAGTTATGGATAGGGACACTGTGAGGGCTGCTTACAAGCTTTTGATTCTGTGTCCCTAAACACTAAGAGGATGTTTTAATCAGTCTAGGTCCCAATGTAGAGCTAAATTTACTCAGTTTCAATCTTTAAAAAAAAGAGGAAAGTTACATTGACTGCGTCTGCTTTATTGAATCTCAGTTGGAGGACCAACCAGAGCCACATTTACTCAAATTAGTATCCCAGCCTATGAAGATGCTTGAGAAATCTGGCTCTCTGTGTTGTGGGACACGCAATGCACAACACTGTGTCAGCCAAATTCATGCTATAAATCATTCTAGCACACACACTCGAGGTCAGAACTACAGGCCTGTTTACCTGATGCCCTTTCAAGGAGTGAAACTTGTCAGTGCAGTAGCTGATTTAAATGATAAAGTGTGATACCTGAGGTAACTTGTCTACCTTCTGTGCCAGAGCAAGTTCTGTACTGATATTAATAATTTAGTTTAATAAATATGAGACAGAAAATGGCTTCAAATGTTCATTGAAGTAATGCAGGGAGGGAAAGAAAGGTCCTTAAATAAATCTAATAGTATTCTTATTACTAATTTTCCCTCATGAGCATTTTCCTTCTGCTTCAACAGTTTTGTAATTTCCTGACCTTATACATCTGTAGAGTAGCTAACAAGTGGGAGGTGGGAGACTGCAAAGAAAACAGGCATCTAATATCTGTCAATCAGCTGTTAAATCTCAGAGCTAATGTGCAGACACAAGTGAGTAATACTTAAAATAGTAAATGATTTTAATTGATGACTTTACCCAGTCATTAGATGTACTCACCAGCCACTTTAAGTCTACCTACTCAACTCCTCGTTTAACGCATAATTAGCAAATGACATGGCAGAAACTCCATGCATTTAAGGATGTAGACATGGTCATGACAACCTCCTGAAATTCAAGCCAAGCATTAGAATGGGAAAGAAAGGTGATTTAAGTGTTTCAGAGACTGTTGATCTACTGGGATTTTCCCACACAACCACTACAAAGAAGAGTCCAAAAAAAGAGAAGAAAAAAATATCCACTGAGCGGCAGTTCTCTGGATGAATGTCTTGTTGATGCCAGAGGTCACAGCAGAATAGCCACGCTGCTTTAAGCTGATAGGAAGGCAGCAGTATCTTAAATAACCACTTGTTTCAACCAAAGTACTGAATTACAGAAGAGGATTTCTGAACATACAGCATGTTGAACATTGAAGCAGATGGTCTACAGCAGTAGAAGAACATACCGTTTGCCACTGCTGTTAGGTAAGAATAGAAAACTGAGGCGTAGACTCACTGAATTTGAACAACAGATGATGTGAAACACATTGACTACAATGAAGATTTTTGGTTTCTTCTGTGATGTGGCATAAAGAACCATGGATCTACCCTACCTTCTATTGAAGGTTCGCACTGGTGACCACAAGATAGCCATGATCTGATGGCTGCTTCCAGCAGGATAACAGACCACATTGTCAAATCATCTCAAACTGGTTTCTTGAACATGACGATGACACTCAAATGGCTTCTGCAGTCACTTTTGGATGTGGCGGAATCAGAGATTCATATGGATGTGCAGCTCACAAATCTGCAGCTGCTGTGTGATGCTGTCATGTCAAGATAGACCAAAATCTCTGACTAGTGTTTCCAGCATGTTGTTGAATATATATCCTTGAAGAATTAAGGCTGTTCTGAAGGTGAAAGGGGATCCAACCTGGTACCAGAAAGTAAAGTCTAAAAAAAAGGCCATGTTGTTATACCAAACAATATATATATTTTTTATTTGAAGCAGAGATGTTGGTCGGAATTAGTAAAAACAAATTACTAAGTATTTTGGTCAAAACATCTACCTTGTAGTTTGTACAGAATTTCACAGTTTCTCTATACTGTGTGGAAAGCTTCTCTTTCTTTTCATTAAATTCAAACAGCATCAGAAAATATGCACCATCTGATTTTAAAAAGCGCCATGCAAAATTACAGTACCATTATACACGGCCGACCACTGTGTTTATCTTTATTGAATTATGTGAAAATTACACCGGGCTGCTAAAAAGTAAGCTCAATCAATACAATTCAGACTGAGTAAACAATACAAGCGTTATACTTACATGGTTTTTACATGCTTTTGTTGAGTGTTAATTATATATATTTAATACATTGGAATAAGACTGTGGTATTACACAGGCAGGACATATAGAACAATATAAGAATGCCCTTGTATTTAATAGCATGTTTAGCCTATTCGTGAGGCGTAAATAGGCTAAACATGCTGTTACAATAGTAGCTAAGTCACAAGTAACTGAACTTTAAAAATTAAGCTTGCCCCCCAACAGAGTTTGACTCCATGTTGTCTGTTTGTATCTTCACAAACAGAAAGGGCTACATTCTTATTCTACGTCAAGCCTCTCCTCCACATGTGTGTGCGTGTTCATGTGCAAGTGCACATGCGTTTGCCTTGCTTTGATTTTCCTCTGTTCCTTATTTACTGTGTCACTTTGACACGTTTACACAAAGATACTGTGTTTAAGTATAGAAAACATCCTCGGGGTTGTTTCCTAAACACCAAAAGCTCCAAAGCTCAGAATTTCCCCATCATTCCTTCCCTCTGGCTCTGCAGCTCCAGGAAGCCAAGCAAAGAAAACTTTAAACACGTCAAAAGAAGGATTTCAAACTCTTAATTGAATATCGTGCTGTCTTTGCCTGCGTGATACTTCTGTCTTTTAGATGACTGGTGCAAGCTGTAGCTGTCAACACTTTTTGTGTTGGCATTAAACATACCAACTCAAGTGTTACGAGTGGATGGTGAATTAAACGTACACGGCAACGGTAGCCCCGAAACGTATAGCGTTGATGGCACATAATTGCTCACTCTGAGGCTTGTTATACTTTCCTGCAGCCACAGAATTGTTTATCAAATATGTATCTGTGTGCTAGAATGAAACTAGGGTATTTCTTTTTATATTCGGTGTACACCGTGGATGTGAGAAACTTTGTCTTGACCTTTTGTGTCCCAGCACCAGGCTTTAATATAACCAGTGCACTGAGACCAAAGTCATTATTTAGCCTGAAAAGTTGGAAACTAGCTTGCACCTACACTGTGTGACTCCCTTGCTTTTTTTGTCTCCTAGCCCAAGTTTTTCAAAGGGATACTGTGACATTTCAGAATTTTGTTTATGTTCGTTGGCTTTGTAAAGCGCTGCATGAAATGTCACCGTAGCTCAGAAATATTTCTTTATCCATCTTTTAGACACAATTAGGAAATAGAACATTTACATTAGATTCTCTGCTTTCAAAGGCATTAAGACACATTACAGCAGAAAGAACCTTTTTTTTCTTGCTTCAAGTGAGGTATCTGTAACTCTGTAATTATTTTTGACTTTAAAGTTGCTTGTGAGTACAGTTATAGGTGTGATTAACAAAAATGTTGTGCCCCCCTGCAATGCAAAGTAAAGATTATAATTCAAAATGGCTTGGTCTCTTTTTTTTTTCTTTTTTTTTACTCTAGAGTAAGAACCGACAATTGGTTACAGCTTTGACAAGAGCAATAATTTATTTTAATGAGCCTTGGTGAAGAAGTTTCTCTGTTGGGGCTCAAAAACTTTAAGAAGTCTTTCTCCAAATTTAATTTCCGCTTTCATGTTTGTTTGTCTCAGTGATTTTTCACACACACACACACACATGCACACACACACACACACACACACACGCACAGAGTCACATAGACGCTAATTCATGTTCACACTAATGCTGTGTGCCATTAGGGCAGCCACAGACTGGAGGTGAATACAGGTCTGGAGGGGGACTGGTGCAGCCTGATTCCAGTAGGTGGACCCTGCCAGACAATCACCACTGGGCTCAAATGGAACCTGAGTGAGTCCCTTGTTGTCTATTTTTTTTATTATTTTGATGATTATTATTATAATTACTGGCATTTGAATAGCAATCAGTCTTCCACTTTCATTGCTGCCAAACTTTTAGGGCTCTCTACATCTACAGTATTTTTGTATAATGTGTTTTATTATGTCTGCAGTAAATGAGAATACAATCTTTATTTATTTATTGCTTGCATAGAATTTAAATTTAATTTGAAGTATGAAATGTTAAGTGCAGTTGTGTTTATGTAGAGCGAATTCACTACAAAACCATCCCCATGACTTCCATATAAGGCACTTTTCATCATACATAATAAGAAGTACAGATGCTTAATTTGCTTCAGTCAAATCAAGCTGCAGTTTTAACTACTTTTAAGTGTTACACATATGTTCTAATATGTGACAAAGAGCCTTTTATATTCTTAAATATTTTGTTGAAATCCAATCAGACACTCATCTGAGGACCCATGTGGTCTTACCCCACTCCAACTCTTTTGGCCAGCTGTGTACTTAATGAGTTGGCACCGAACAAACAGCCACCCGTAGGAGGGAAACCTGAACCTTCTGTCAGCGGGGTTGCGTAATATGTCTGCAACTCGGTTGATGTCCACTCTCATTGTTTCCGTGTCCATGTGTATGTTTCTGCGAGTCTATACACTCGAGTGAGCAGGCGTATGTGTCTCCACTTGTTTTAATATGTCCCTGTGTTTGAATGTGCGAGCGTGAATGCGGACCGTGTGTAAACTTGTTGTTTGTTTGCACGTGTGTGCGTGTGTGTGCGTGTGGGTTTTTTTTAATCAGCTACTGTGTGTTGTATATTTACTCAGCACACCTGTGAGATGGCCTTCTGAATGGTAATGAGAGGGACTTTAAACATGAGAGTATGCAGATTAGCCAGTGATAACAAGATGCATAATTAACAACATGCATATTTAGAAGGATAGAAGTAATGATTTCCCTGTGGGGTCGGAAGGAAGGACCTGAATATGAAACAAAAAATTATGATTTTTTTTTCCCTGCCTCACATGTTTTCCTTTTGCATGTATGAGTTTTCATATAGCAACAGTCAGCGTTGGGGAAGCTACTTTGAAATCATAGCTTTGGAACCTTCCAATTACTTCACTCGAAGACGCTGAACTTCAGCAAAGCTACTCTAGGGAGATGTCTGCTTTGGTTATCTAAAGCTACTTGGAAAAAGTAGCTCAAACTGTTTTGTAAAGAAATAAACACTCTTTGCAGTAGAGACTGTATTTACTCTTGGTTAGTAAAAATGTTGGTGCTAGTCAGTGGATGTGATTAAGTGTGCATATCTTTTTCAGGTTTAATCGGGGATCTCGATCCTTGATGACACTGGTGATGTATGCTTGTTCTTTTCTGGTTGGCTGTGGCTCAGAAGGTAGCAAGGGCCATCGACCGATTGGTAGTTTGGTAATTTGGTCCCTTGCAGTTCCAGTCTTCACACTCAAGTATCTTGGGGCAAGAAACTGAACCCCAAGTTGCTCCCGATGTGTATGAATGTTAGATAGAAAGCACTTTGGCACAGAAAAAAGTGCTTGTATGAATATGTGTTAATGGGTGAATGAAGCTCGTAGTGTAGAGGACATGAACTACTTGAATAACTGCTGTTTGCAAATGTGAATGCAGCTGCTTCTTAACCCTGGCAACAGTGAGTCTTATATTACCCTTTTTCTTTCGGTTTGTATGTTTGTATTTTCTGTATGAATTTGTGCACAATTTTCATTGCAACTTGCTTGGGGAAGTCCAAGCCACCACAGTGCCAGTCTCTGGTGACACTATGACTCTTTAGAAGTCCATTGAAATGATACTCCACACTTTGGTTCAAAGCATTTCTATGATGAAAAATATATGATCATTCTATAAAGACAGAGTTTTAGGGTGTCAGCCACTGCAGCTTTGCTGGCCCAAAAGAGACTCTTTTTTTCTTGGATCCAGGGGTTATTTTTGCTGTTTCTTTAAAGAATAAAATTGTTATTAATGCTATGTTGTAGAGGGAAACATTTGAATAACCATCCAATTATTCGGCAAACATATTTCTGGTTATTGTACTCCATGGCAAGGATTGAGCCGAAATACCCTTGGCCCAAATTAATACGATCACATGTTAGTTTATCAATAATTGGTATTGTTCTGATGCCAGATAAGACACAGTACATGTGCAACCTCATATAATTCGGGGGATATCTTGAAACACCAAGAAAATACATGACTAGATACCAGACAGGGTTAAGAAAGAAGCTGTACTTCTGTTGTTTTCCTCAGCTGACCCTTTAAGATACAAAGGTCAGCTGACACCAGACTGTCAACACTGGAACTTAGGAGCACATGGGTCAGTGCCCCATGGTACAAGCAGGAGGGAGATACTGATGGCAGGACAGTCACCTCATGAAGGTCATGCAGAAGCATTTCTGCAGGCAGTTTGCAGATAATCCGTGATCAACTTATAGCTTATCAGCTCACCCACACTTATTCAGGCATTTTAAAGGAAAGTAAAAAGTAGTGGTTAGTAAATGTTGATGAGGTGCTTGTCTGCAAACTCCAAACTATCATAGAAAGTAAGTACCATTGAGAAAACATACGCTTTATGGACAAAAAGTCTCATTGCCGCAAGCATTTAAAATCTTGCACCTAGCCATGCAGTCTGTCTTTTACAAACATTTGTAAAAGAATCGGTCTTACTGTAATAGGATCCATGTTCCAGCAAGTCAGTTTGTGGATTTTTTTCCCTCCAGATATCCCACGATCATCTACTATTGCAAAGTGGAAACATTACATACCGATGTCACTGTTGAGACACACACTCCATAAAAACGTCCTTTGACGTTAACATCAGCACAAAAGTGCACACAGGGAGCTTCGTGGCATGGGTAGTGTAGGTGGCCCATTTTCATTTTATGTAATTTGCTGTATTAATTCCACATTTGTGCAATGAGTTGATTTTCTGCATATTTAAAATAGAATATTTTTACGCTGATCATATAAGGCATAATTTTACTATAGCTGTTTGAGAACTTAAAGCTAGTATTACCACTTTGCAGTTGTTGCCCGTATGACCAAATTCTCATTATTTCTTTCTTGGGTTTAAGAGGACTTTTTTGGGGGGGAATTTGATAAAATTCCCATTTTTCCAGCCGTTACTGAGATATCATGTTCACAAGATTGGAATGGAGGGAACCTGAAAATATAATAATTTCAGCCATAACTGTGGTCAGCACAAAAGAGTAAAAATGCTCAGTTTGAGCTTACTGTATAAATTTTATACATGTCCATTCATTCAGCTTTTCATAGTGTAGCTTTTGAAGTGTGGAATAGCAGAAGATTAACTGTGTCCTCTGTGGCAGTTAATGTCTTTTGCCACTGTTGTAATATAAACTTTTAGTCCCATCAACTAGAATTTCAATAGAAAGAGTCTGAATGCACAAGCTTTCCATAAAGTTTCTCTGAGCCTGTTGCACAAGGAGGGGAAAAAAGAGAAAGGTGGAACAACTATCTGCAATATCACTAAGGCAGAGGAAAAAGCCTTCAGATTTCTGTGGCTCAAGAGAGTCTGTCTAATGATAGGACTGCACTGCGGTAATGATACTAAAGGAGGGTTTTGGCTACTAAATATTAAAGTGACTGCAGTGTACTAAATCTAACAATATAGGGCCAAGTGTACAATTTTATAATGAATTTAATTAATTTGTGTATGTTGTGTACTTTGGCATGAATATGTAAAATATGAAGAGAATGGAAGTAAGAGAGAGAGACTGGTATGTCTAACAATAGTCTACTTAACATTCTTAGCTGTTGTAATGCATATTGGCTCTCGTTTACCTATTCGCTACTTTCGTCCCCTTCACCTTCCAGCTTGCTCTCATTCTCCTCTTTTCAGCCCCTCTCACACTCCTACTATCTATTTCCCCTCATTACTAGATACTCTGACAGCTGAGCTCCTCATCACCTTCTGTATGTTACATTAATTTTCAATCATCAACTCTAAAATCCCCCCGGGGAAACTGTCAGTAAATACCATCAGTGTGTGTGCGCAAATATGCTGTCGTATTGCTGGCTGTGTCTGTGCATCACGACGTATGAGCTTGTATTCGTGCTTATGTGTGTACATTAAGATGGGTTGTGGGATTTAGATGATGGCTAGAGGCAATATTCTGTAATGATATCGTTTCTCCTGAATGATTTTTAAAATTCATGTTCATATGTCACATGCACCGACACAGTTATACAACGCACCCGCAGAGTCTGATGTGATAGACAGGATTCCTGTTCGTGTTCATCTAGCCGGGCAAAAACGTGGAACGAAAACATCTTTGTATTATGACATGTATTTTTAGTTAAATGTGATTTTTATCACCTCATAAAGGGGAAGCTATTATTGATATACACATATACATAAATACTTCGGTCAACAAATTTTTGAAACACTATTGTCTCTGTACACCATCGAGATATAATTGAAGTCCAGGGGTTTGGCCTGAATTTAAGGGGTTTGATAGAGGTATTGCATTGTAATTGTTTAGGAATTACAGCAATTTTATTAAAAGTCTCCCATTTGTATTGATTCAAAGGTATTTAGACAAACTAACATATCAGGGGTTTTTTGATACTGTGATGAAAATCCAACATCTCAGGCCTTTACTGCAGCTGCCTTCAGCTGCTGCTTGTTTGCTGGTCTCTGTGTCCACAGTTTTGACCTTTAGTAACCTAAAAGAAGCTTTGCCTGGGTTAAAATCAGATGATTGACCGGTCTTGATTTAATCTGTCCAGAGATTATTTTTTTTTGCAGAACTGTACAGGATCTTTTACATAACTTCTAACAAAGTCTAAGCTGGCTTTCTTGTGATTATGGACAATGCTGACAATTATATATCTGCCTGCTTAGGAATTTTCTGTAATTGGCTAGTTTTGAAAAGCGATTTTCTTAATCAAGGAAGGAATTCTGTAGTTAACTGCTTTGATTGCTGTCTGTGGTCTTTCAGGCCTTTTGGTGTTGCTTGGGTGGTCAGTGCATTCCCTGCCTTTAACTATGTTTCAGATTGTTAATTTTCTCTCTGATAGGTTTATTTTGCTTTTTCAATCTAATGATGACCTCCTTCACTTGCATTAGAATCTCTTCAGACCTCATATGGAAAGTTTCAGTGAATAAATTCAAGTTCAGCCATTTTTCGGACCTTTTTTTCCATAAAATGACTTCTTAGTAAATTGTAAAACTTTTTTGAATCACTGAAAATAGGGGACAATGCATAAAAGTGATTGCAACAGTTAATGTAATACTTTAACAAATTCACATTTTTAATGTTTGGTTTAAAATATGCTGCAGTGGTTTACAAGGCAAAATTATGAAAACTGTGTAATTGTCCAGATACCTATATATCCAACTGTATGGTGCTTAGTGAGTTTCTTTATGGAAGGTGTTTACAGTGCAGAGAAAAATTACATGGGTAAAGGTATTGCAGTAATAAAGGTTATGTATATTACACTGACTATTTCCACAGATTAAAAATATTTATTTTTTTTAGAAATATATATAAACATAAACATATTTGATCAGAAATAGCCCTGTTGTGGATTGTGTCTTTCTTCCACTCTTGCTTGTCTGCTCATCTTCTGTAGAAATGCCGTTCTCATCACTACATTTGTCCAACTCTGGCTGTTTGCTTTATTTGTTCAGTGTTTAGAAAAATACTCCTTGCATATGTTTTACATTACAAGCCTCTCAGGAGATGAAATTGTATTGTATATTTGAAGATGAGGGGAAATAAATAAGGATTTACTGTAATTCTGTCTGGTGGGTTTACATACAGCCAAGGGATGGGTGAAAAAAACAACAAAATTATACTGCAAAACTCTTAGCAAGGTGTTGTGCCACCATGTGCTACTAAAACAGCTTACTGGCACCGGCACCAACACTCATGGAGATCAAGCACAAAAAAAAATCTTATAAATCTTCTGATGGTGTTGAAATGCATCCAACCTGAATCTAATGGCAGTAGTTGAGCATGCTCAAAACCCTCCTGCTGTTAAATTTATAGCTTTTAAAATCAGCCTGTACCTGTAAAAATGATTATGACACATTGTGTCTAATAATCAAGTTAAGGCTCCATTAACATAGATTATGCCTGTGCTTATTTTCATTCATAAAAGTGCAGCTATCAGAATGATCTGCTGAGGGGAAATGTGAAGAGGCTGTGGTAGGAAGAGAGACAAAGAGGGTTATGGTAGAGTAAGAGTGGCTGAGTCAGAAGAAATGCGAAGAGATGAAAGAGAAATTTTGGGAAAGAAGCAAAGGCAGGGTGGAAAAAAGGCGATGAGGAGATGACATATGAGAGGAAGAGAAGGAGACCTGTCATACATCTCATTCATTTGATGTTTTAGGACGCTGATGCAGCAGAAAATGTCAGATTATGGAAACTGTTGGGAAGCTTAACAGGAGCTTGGAACTGTGCAGCCACTCCTATGTACAGATGCACACACACACACACACACACACACAATTTCAACCCCACTTCCAAAACTGTTAGGACGGTGTGTGAAATGTAATTTAAAAACAGAATGCAATGATTTGCAAATCTCATAAACAGATTCTGGCACCACGATTGCACGGTGGTTAGCACGGTTGCCGCACAACAAGAAGGTCCTGAGTTCAATTCCACCATTAGGCCGGGGTCTTTCTGTGTGGAGTTTGCATGTTCTCCCCATGTTTGTGTGGGTTCCCTCCGGGTACTCCGGCTTCCTCCCACAGTCCAAAGACATGTAGTTATTGGGGATAGGTTAATTGATTAATCTAAATTGCCCATAGGTGTGAATCTGTGCGTGAATGTGAGTGCGAATGGTTGTCTGTGTCTCTATGTGTTAGCCCTGCGACAGACTGGTGACCTGTCCAGGGTGTACCCCACCTCTCACCCTATGACAGCTGGGATAGGCTCCAGTGCCCCCCGTGACCCTGGAAAGGATAAGCGGAAGCGAATGGATGGATGGATAAACATATATTTTATTCACAGTAGAACATCGAAAACATAGCAGATGTATGAACTGAGAAAATGCAGCATATTAACAAAAATATTAGCTCATTTTGAATTTGATGGTAGCAGTGCATTATAGTGTTATGACAGCATCATGTTTATCACCGTGTAGCAGACCCTCTTCTTTTAATAGCAGTCCAAACTCATCTTCTCTTGTAACTGAGGAGATGAATTTTGGGAGAGGAATGTTGTGCCATGTTGTACAACTCTTTTCTAGGATTCTAGCTTCTCAACAGTCCCAGGTCTTCTTACAAGGTTTTTAGTCTCATGATGCATCGAGGTTTACAGTTGTGAATAGGTCTGAACTGCAGGCAGGCCACTTCAGCACCCAGGCTCTTCCACTGTAAAGCCACGTGTTTGTAATACTGCAGTATGTGGTTGAACATTGCCCCGCTGAAATATGCAAGGACTTTCCTGAAAAGATGGATGAGAGCATGTGTTGCTCTAAAGCTTGTACATGTCTTTCAGCATTGATGGCGCCTTTTCAGCCAATTCTACAGGCACTAATGCAACCCCCATACCATCAGAGATGCAGGCTTTTGAACTGAGTGCTGATAACATGATGGATGTTCCCTCTCCTCTAAAGTTCAGACGATTCCACGCCTGCTTTTACCCAAAAGAATTTAAAACTTTGATTCATCTGACCACAGAACATTTTTCCGCTTTCCCTCAGTGCATTTGAAATGAGCTTTAGCCACGAGAAGACAGCTGTGTTTCTGCATCATGTTCACATATGGCTTCTTTTTTGCATAAAAGAGCTTCAACCTGCATTTATGAATGTTACAATGAACTGTGTTGAGAGACATCCTGAAGATTATAGACATCCAACACTGATTTTCAGCCTTGTTCTTTGCGCACAGAGATTTCTCCAGAATCTCCTGAGTGTTGTGATGATATTATGTACTGCAGAGGATGTGATATTTAAAGTCCTTGCAATTCTGTATTGAGGAACGTTACTCTGGAATTGTCCCACAATTTGTAGATGCAGTTTTTTTGCAGATTGCTGAACCTGTGCCCATCTTTACTTCTGATAAGCTTTTTATATCCAGTGGTGTTACTGACCTGTTGCCAGCTAAGCTAATTAATTACAAAATATTCCTCCAGCTTTTTATTACCACTACCTTTTCCAGCCGTTTCTTCCCCCTGCCCCAATTTCGAGATGTGTTACTGCCAAAAAATTATGGAATAGTAAAATGTCTCAGTTTTAACATTTGATACATTTTTGATGTTCTCCTGTGAATAAAATCTGGGTTTATGAGATTTGTATTTATTTACATTCCCCAGCGTCCCAATGTTTTAAAATTTGTGTTTGTTGTTAATTTGCAAAGTAAAAGTGCTCTTGCCCTTTTTCTTATTTTTGGGTCCGATCCATTTTGTGCATCTTCTTTTATTGTTTCAGTTATTTGATATCAGATTACAAAAGATATCGCAGATTTTGCACTAGAGTAAGCTTGCACAGCAGAATTGTGTTCTTTTCTTCAGGACATTTCATCATAGCAGATGCTTGGCAATATGGTGAATAACCAGCCTGTGTATTTATTCCTCCCAGTTATTTATTTTAAATCACCAACTGTTATTTACCAATTTTCTTGTTGGACTTTTGACAAGCTTCTGAGTAAACTGTATCACCAAATTTGTACGTCTCTACACAGTCACAGCCCCTGCCTAACTTATGTTTGTACTTTTGTGTTGTCCTGGATGACATTTTTGTCATACACATGGCAACCTTTCCAAATTAAGCAACCCATTTGTCACATGAAGTGATTCCTTTTGTGCAGAATGTGCAGCAGCAGTCTTTATTGCAATCTGCCCCCGGGCTTATGATTCTTCAGGCAATCCAGACAATAAGACAAAGGATATATAGAGGATATAAAGATGCAAGGAAATAATCAAAGCAGATGCCTGATCATTTCAGAATATAATTAGAACTCTTCATCCAAGATAATTGTAATTGTTGGCATGTCCTAGTATTGACTTTTCCAGCTATGTTATGAACGACATTAACAACAATATTAGCCCTGATGCCTCTTAGATTGTGTTCAGTAGTGCAGTCATAATTATCAAAAGAAAATCCTAAATCTCTTTCACAAACACATTTTATGAGATACAATAATTTCAGTTCATAATTTAAGTCTTTTTTTTCCCACATAGTGCCGTGTGGGAATGTCCCAAGTGTTCACCTTCTTGGAAATAAGACATTTGAAACAACTGATACAAATGAAATGATTGCGTTCCTTTTCTGCCTACACTTACTATGGCAGCCATTTCCTCATCTGCCTGTACACGCTTAAGGGCTAAAGCTTTGCTGCTTTGTAGCCTTCTGCAGACAGAATGCAATAATTTTAACCTGGAGGTGGGAAGTGAGACATTCTCCTCTCTTCTACTGATGACTACTTTCCTGCTGAGAAAATATGCAAATCATAGTTCAGACAGGACAGCAGTTTGAATATGCTAATTCTACTTCTTCTACTTCACTGTAGTGTTTTTTCTATTATTGGACACCAATAGGAAGTTAAAGGTTTTCTTTGAATGTGCTCTACTCCCCTTGCTCATTTTAACTCTTCTGATCTGCTGCTGTTCTGCAAGCTTGTATGTCGTGTCTAATTTTGTTTGTCCAAATTGTCCTACTTCTAAATGTCAAGCAGTACATCTGTTCCTTCATGGACCAAATAATTTAGCAACCATCTGTGGAAGCTGTCCTGATGCTTGTTTTTAATGTCATATGTTTTTCCCACCTGCACAAAATGTAGTCTTAAGATTTATTACTGTAGATGAGGTGGATTGGGGCCCTTGACGTACACATTGCTCAGTTCCGTTGAGACTTAAAAATGAACCTCAGTATAAGTTATGCTTGTTTCAAAGACACAGTGCAGCATTTTGCTTGATCATATATGCATACAGAATCGTTTAGCTCTAATGAGAGGTTGAAATGTGTGAAACCTGAAACATAAAGCTTTTTAAATATTTTGCTCCACTTTGTATAAAAAGTGTCTGAATTCAGTGTGATGTCAGCCACTGGTTTGCTTCTTGGGACTTGGGATTTTTATTTTAACATTTTTGGCCCTCACCATCGTGATTTTTTTTGGCACCAGCAGTCACTATATTTGAACGAGAGGGTTGATATCAGCTAAAACTAACATCCCTGGTGAACACAAACACACACATACACATGATTTTTCTGTGAAAAGGCAGCATGTGGTCAAAGGAGTTCTCCATGCAGGTGAAACAAGCCATCCTTAAGCTGCGAAAACAGAAAAAACCCATGTGAGAAATTGCTACGACATTAGGAGTGGCAAAGTCTACAGTTTGGTACATCCTGAGAAAGAAAGAAAGCACTGGTGAAGTCAGCAACACAAAAAGACCTGGATATCCACGGAAGACAACAGTGGTGGATGATTGCAGAATAATTTCCATGGTGAAGAGAAACCTCTTTACAGCAGCCAACCAAGTGAGCAACACTCTCCAGGAGGTAGGCGTATCAAAGTCTACCATAAAGAGAAGACTGCATGAAAATAAATACAGAGGGTTCACTGCAAGGTGCAAGCCACTCATAAGCCTCAAGAATAGAAAGGCTAGACTGGACTTTGCTAAAAAAGCCAGCATGAAGGTATTGTGTTTAAAAAATGCTTTCATTCCTCACATCTTAATGCAGTGTTTTTGTTCAACCCATTGACCTAAAGCTAAAACTTTGCATCTCTACTACATCTGACTTGTTTCATTTAAAATTGATTGTGGTAACATACCGAACCAAAATTAGAAAAAAAGTTGTCTCTGTCCAAATATTTATTGAGCTAAATGTAATTCTTCGACCAAAGATTTGGTACATGGTGGCTGGACAGCACTTCACAGTGCACATGATCCAAAGCACCGTATGAACACAGCCCAGGAGTTTCCACTGGTCAAGCTGTGGAATATGGCCAAGTATCAATCTAATTAAGTAAGCATTTCACTTCCTGAAGAGAAAACTGAAGGCAGACCTATGAGCATCCATCTACTGAAGACAGCAGCAGCAGCTGCAACTAAAAAATGTCAGAAGGGTGATACCCACGGGTCTCAGATTTTAGGCAGCTATTGCCTATATGACAAATGATTCTCAACAGTCTTAAAAATGAAATGATTATGATTTCTTAAATGGAACAAATGCCATATGAGCCCCTGAAAATAAGTGACTATGAGTAATAGCTGCAGTTTTTAAAGTTTTCTTATGATGATTTGTTTTCAGTTAATAATGCATTACTAAGTCTTGCAATATGTTGCACTTTGTTACAAGCTTAAATATTTCTCACATAAGGAACAGCATACATAGAGTGGAGACCATTTTTTCTTATATCCTTTGCAAACCTCAAGCTGGGTTGCTGATACCAGCGATTATGCAAAATAAGGGTGAGTGCTTTGCACTCTTTATTGGTCATGCCCAGACACATAAATACAGACCAACTTCTTGCTGGCCAACCTCTGATTGTTGATGATGTTGCCTGCAGTAATACTTTAAGCTCCCACCAATTTATTTGCATTAAGTAGCCCCACACTCTACATTTCTTGCTTATTTTCTTTGCTGCAGTGCATTCCTTTGCCCTTGCTCTACCCTACTGAAAATGAGTGGCATTGGACCGCCCATAGCAAATAACCGCTGTAACATTAATTTGACATAGAGGGGTGTCATTGAGGCTCCACAGCTAAGAAAGCGGGATAGCAGTTACCGACTGGAAACCACCGCCATCCTCTGCTCAAGCACAGCAACCTGGAGATCACACTGTGCTTGTGTGTCTGTGTGTGTGTGTGCAAATGTTGAAACATATTAATTCCCACAGTTATTTGGTGTATGCTTTGCACTCTGTGGATTTATTTACACTGATTATAATCTTTAGCAGTGTTTGGCATTAAACCTTGCAGAGCTGGAAGCATATTCAGCTTGCCAAGCCTCGTACACATACTGATATTGCATACTGAAGTCATTGAGTACTATTGTTGGGATGTTAATAGCCTGCTTTGTTTTCTACATTTCTCAGCCCTGTTTAGTTACCATTGGAAACAAGTATGTCAAATACACAAAAATCAAGGTAGTACAAATACCTTTGTTGCTTCCTTTGTTCTCATTGCGGCCTGCGCATCATGTGGACACCTGGTCAACAGGCTGTGCAGGTGCTCTAAATATGCAGAAAATATCATTTGTTTTCAAATAATGACACATTATCCTCCTGTCAAAATATGCAAATATACACTGATGAGCCTCAACATTAATGCCACTGACAAGTATCACTGATTGATCGTTCCATTACAACAAAATGTTCTTCTGGGAAACTTTCGATCATGGCATGTCATGTGGCTGGTACTCTGACAAATAGCACTCACCTACGTCACCCCACTGTAAACACAACAGAGCACTGATGGTAGCTGCCTCCCTCAGCAGGACAGTTTGCTTTGGAATGGCTCAGTGACACAAAACCCAAGGCGTTGATCCAACATCCATTTTCCCCAGATCCCATATGATGTGAGCGTATGTGGGATGCACTATAGTGGCTCAAACACACAACCCACAAAACACAAAGCAACCCCTCTGGTGCCAGACACCACTGTTGTTCCAGAAGTGTTCTACTGGCCTGACACTAAAGCTAAATCTTGCAAAACAAAATGTTTAAATGCAAAATGAACTTGTGTGTAATTAACCCACCAACACCTGGTGTGTGTTCATGCACAGTGTTAGCTTTTAAAACCGTCCTATGTGAAGATATAAATATATTTGTGTTTTTAAAGTTGCAAGTTGACATTACCCTGCTATATGAAGGAAACTGAGCTGGCATGCTGTGACTGCACTTTAGTGAAAAACCTTATGGAGAAATAATGGGTTTTATATAAGGGTTGTTTGCCTTAATAATGCAGTGACTGAAAAGCATGGATATAAGGACGCTATTTGCACAATAACTATTTATTGATGAGATGTACTAAAATTCTTAAATATTTTAAAACCCAGAAGATCTGAGAAGGTTACCTATTGGCTTAATTTTTCATTTTCTACTTTACCTTTGCTTCTCGGATATTGCTTTTGTTCAGTGCATTTACATTAATCATAAGATATGAAGGCTACTTTGACCTTTCCTTGGCAGCCATTAAAATGATTACATTTTCATGCATTCATTTACTAAAATACTCAAGCCGAAACAGACTTATGAACTGTGAACAAAATTTAGGATAAAAACTGTGCAGATGTGGGAAGACGACCGAATCTCTTTAAATAACACACACGGTTTTAATGTGTGACACATTAAATCTGTTGCCTTTAGCTTAAGATTGCGTCTTTGAGAAGAGCTGTCTTCCACAGCTTTTTGGGCCTGTGTGTATTTAAAGTAAAAATGAGATTTTTGAAGTCACTACAGTCATGTGATGTTTGACATATAAGTAAATAAAGCTCCTCTCGCCTGGGGATTGCCACCAGGGGACACACGTTTGTATTTTTGTGACGTTAAGGTATGATGTTTTATATCGAAATAATACAGTCAGGCAACTATCTACTGATATGGCAATATCAAGCTTAATTCTGACTTTCATCTGCATCTCCATGTTACCCATGTTATCAGCTGGCAAACAGGGTGTACCCTGTCTTTTGCCCTAGCTCATCTGGAATAGTCTCCAGCGTCCCTGCGGCATTAACTTAAAAAGGTGGCTAAGGGGGAGATGGTTTGGTGTCAGGTGTTTTGCTACTCTTATATGTAGACAGTAATCAATATGAACCATAAATGATCTAATAGAACTAACAGATTTCTATCATTTAAGACTTTCTAATAGAAATGGCATATATATACAATTTTAAAGCAAAAGTTTAAGGTTTGGTTTGGAGCGGTGTAGTGTTTAGAACTGGAAATAAACAAGCACTTTGTCTAAATACATGCACACAGTTTTTGAAATGCAATGTAGAAGTTTGTCAGAAATGCTGCTGTGGTTTTGACAAAGTTCTACACAGTCATGCCTCTGGGTTTACGCTTTGTTTTGAAGCATTTCCTATTGTGCTTCTCACTGGTTGCCATCTATTATGCTTCTTTAGAGGCAAATAGAGAGGGCAAGGGTTACTGACCCTAGATGAAACTCCACCAAAGGTGCCTTTTTAACCTCCTTTAAATCACAAAAAACTTCCTTCCAGCATTAGTAAATCCTCCATAGATGACTATAGTTACGAAGGTCAGTGAGACAGTGGGTCTGAATCTATGACTGACTTACTGTTATACTGTATGTATGCGTGTGTCTGAATATGCATGTTATGTACTGGTGTGCAGAAAACCTCCTTAGTCATTTCTTTGTGACTCAGCCCTCTCCCATCTGACAGCTTAATATTAAAAAGCTTTCATGCCGCAGCAACACGGTCTGAGTTATGGCTTTTGGCACGGTGTGATTGTGTGTGTTAAAACCTGCTTGGTCATGATGTTTTTGGCTTAGCGTGGATCATAATGAACAGCAAATTTGAATAGCTGTCATCCACAAACCAACTCTTCCCTGCGTAGCGTGTGGGTGGGTGGGTGGATATGAATGTGTCTTTTCTATGCTTGTGTTTCGTATTAGCAGGCGTGCATGTGCTTGTGAGCACACCTTATTGTGCTACTGGTTGTGTTTCCCTGCACACTGGACTTCTTTTTATCTTTGGGTATGTAAATATATATATATGAGTGTGTGTGTGTCTGTGTTATGCATGCAAGCGAGAGCGAGAGAAACTTTCATGGACAATAAACAATAGCTGTCAGCCCAATGATGACAGAGTGGCTGAGGTGGCTTTTTACTGTAAGGTTTCCATTCAAGTTGATATGCAAATAAGCTCCTCGTACTCCTCCATACTACTTCTTTAGAACTCCTCATCAGCTCATGCACGCACACACAGCATACCAGAGCTGGGTATTAAATCAATATAAAATCTCTATCGTGGCAGAAAATTTACTAGAATTGAATTTGATTCTTATAATATTGAGATGTATAATACTTTATAAGATTTATCTCATACATTATGCTGGTTCTTCAAGGTCTTTAAAGTTCTAAATGTCACATCTGTGGGCACACAAAACCACTATCACTGTAGTTATGTGTATTAAAGGGAAGAAGATACTGTATTCTTAAAATGGCATGGTGGGGCAGTAGTTAGTACTTTTGCATTTCTGTGCATAAGCAATTCTAAAACAACTTTACCTGTTTTGGTTTAAATGAAAGCACCAAAAGAGGTGAAATTTCACATATTTTAGACCAAAAAAAGAGGTACCCCTCTTGTTTTCCTTTTTTGTTAGTGTACCTGCAGGTTCCACGGATAGAGTAGTTCAGCACCCACATGTTGGCACATCCATAAATACGAAGGTTCAATTGGTCCCTGCACAGACTCTTTTGGTCTTTTATCTTATCTCATGATCTTTGCATTAGTAAAGGACCATTGATAATCTCATCTTCTGCACAGGTACTGGATTTTAAATGACAGTCATAGCTGAATAGTTTTATCTGTATTCATTTTATTTAAAGGAGCTTTTTGTCAAATTAGATTTGTGTTCGATGTCACAGTATTTATTCACAGTCATAGTAAAAACAAAATACACCTGCTATTAATTTAAAGGCTTCACCTATCGGGACATAAGATGTCTTTACATATATTTATATTTAGAAGATGTCTTTCTTTTTCTTCATGAGCTGACGTCTTTGCTTCATGACTTTAGTGTTAACACACATGGATGTGAACTACCAAAATTTCTGCTTTTAGTCAAATGCATTTGATTAGCGGTTCCTGGCTGCTGCCTATCCTCTTAATTCCAGTGAAAGGAGTGAGGATGTACTTTTTTTTCCACATCCTGGTTCTCCATTTTAGCCTAATTTGTAGTAAACAAATAATGAAACAGTGTAATATGTGTTGTTCATCTGAGGTTCTCTTTACCTTATTTTAATACCTGCTAAGCACCTGATATACCATGACTATGTGTATTGTATACCATAGTATTACACGCCGTATATACTGTAAATAGGACTTCGTGTGACGTATTTACAGAATATAGTTATCATTTGCTATGATTAAATGTACTGTGACTTGTTAGCTCAGCTGGCCAAAGGACTGATGAGTTTGTGCCATGGTGAGGGATGCGTTGTCTATGCTTCCATCCACTGTTCACAGGAATAGCTGCTCCTCCTAGATTATCAGTCTGATTTCAGTGAAACTTGCACTCAGTGATCACCTAATGAGACCCAACTTGTGCTCAATGTCCAAGTCACACTTGTTGTGAATGTCACTGACAATATAGTTTATTTTTTAACCTCTTATGAATAGGGAAAAAAGTTTTATTGAGATTTAAAAGTGGATTCTGGTCAGCTGAATGTAGTGTTTTCAGTGGGAGAAATGTTTCGTTACTCATCCGAAGAAGTCACTTGGATGAGCGACAAAACGTTTCTCCCACTGAAAACGCTACATCCAGATGAACAGAATCCACTTTTGGGGATTTCCTTACCTGAATGATTGAGCAGGCATCAAGATGTTATTGAGATTTACATCCAATGTACATGTCATTAAAAATCCATGAAGGACTTAAAATGTGTAAATATGTTGAGTTATTAAAATTGCTTTGAATTAAATAAATAAGATCAGGTCCCTAATAGTCAAGTAAATTTTCTTCCAGAAACAGGGAGCGTCATATTAAACATTCTTTTCCCAGTTCAGTATGAGCTCTGGGAGTAGAAGTAAACCCTGGGAAGGAAAACAATAACTCCTCATACCTTTTTGAAGCACATTGATCTGTGGTTATGATGGAAGCAGACCAAACATGGTTGGATTAGAAATCTTAATCGCACATAGCAATGGTGCTATTTAAAATTTGCACTGATCAGTAATTTGTCTCCCATAAAATAGAAAAGTAAATTTGCCCCTCAACAAAATCTCCATGGATCTCTTTCTCTCTTCCTCCCACTAGTTTCTGAGCCCTTATTTGAAGGAAGTATTACACAGATAAAGCTTTACAATAACACATTTCATTTAAAAGGTCACCAGAATAGGTAAAAAACCTTCAAATGACTGGCTAGTTCATGTTTCTTAAATCACTGTCCCAGCGCTACACAGGGACAAAACCAACATTTCAAAGCACCGGCACCTGTATGCGCACACTTAAACTCATAACACGAGACACATGAACACACGTTCAAGACAGACAGATGGTGAGTTTGATAAAAAACAAACACATGAACACAGATGGATTTCAGTGGCAAAGTCTCTCGGAGAGCTCGAGCAATTGAGAAAACTTAATTAAAAGTAAACTTTGGGCAAGATTAGAAAGCTTGCCCTCACTGTTAATGAGAGCATGCTGTTTATGAAATGTAAGCCTTCAAATACACATTGGAATGCAAATGAGACAGTTTTAATAAGGATTTCACTACATGCCCCATATTTTTTGTTGTTACACCGTGAACATGAAGAATCACTGCGAGAGCAGAGATGTGCAGTATTTTGACCATTTAGACATGCAGAATGAGTTGCATGTAGACTAATTAATATCTGCTGCCATGGATTTGGTTCCCTGTGAGTATAATTAATCATACCTTCAGCACTTTATGGGGACTTTTCAACGAATGACTTTTGATTTACATGAGACATTGGTGATGAGGACAGGCTTACACAGCCTTCCTGCTGCACGGTTTGCCTGAAGAGAGGAAAACAGACTTCACTAATACTCCATTGATAAAAGCAGCGGGGATTTTTGTTGTGTCGAGGTTTTAAGTGAGGATTTGAAATGTGGTGTCTGGCTCAGACTCGTCAAAAACATTCAGCAACGTTATTAAAAGAAAAAAGAGCAGGAAGGCATTTGGTTCCCTGATAAAATGTGTGAAACCGCAGGAGGGGGATATTTTGATATGAATTCAGAAACAATAAATCTACGGATAGTATGTTGACAGGACTGTCTTTAAAGTTTTGCTTGACTGGCTAAGATGAAGTCATGCAGCTTAAGCCTTTGGCATTTTGTGCAGCCGGAGATATCAGTATTCAGGAAGCATTCTAAATACTGGGAAGGATTGTTTTCAAAGAAGGGCAAAGCAATGTACTTTATCTTGTAGCCGAACAGATAGATATGTCTGACAAACTTGGTTCAGCAAGGTCTAACCCAGTGTCCCTGCCAGAGGCAAACATCTTTACTGTAACATTGTTCCTTTTCCTTTTGTTTCTCAAGATGCAAACATGCACCCTGACCTTCTTCTATTCTTTTATCTTTTTTTTCCCCTCCCGTCGCTGTCTGTGTTTTTCTGCTTGTACTCTCCGTGTGCTTTTGTCTCGCTCTTTCAGGGATTCAGTCTAAAGAAATTCATCTGGTCTCCCTTTATCTTTCCGTGTTTCTTTTTTATTCGTATGCATTTTCTACACATGTTCTCTTTCCTCTCTTACATTGCTACACCTTCCCGCATAATGGCGTCTCCTCTCTTTGCCCTTCCACTTCCCCATCCCACTTCTAACTTATTCCCTTCCCTCGCATTTCTTCCCCCTCTCATCCACTCCGGCTCACCCAGCGCTAGACAGAGGAAATGAAAAGTGTATGTATTCTGTAGCAGCAGCACAGTGTGGCAGCAGGAGGGAAAACTGCTGTTTTATGGTTTTATTTATGGATCTGTAGGTTTCTGACGCTCTGCACATCACACACGGGGGCAGAAATGAAGAGCAGCCCGATCTGAACTGCTGCTAGTACCCCCAGTGGAGCTGCAGACTAGCAAAGGAGGCAGGGGAGTAAAGAGGCTCACTTTTCACATATTTTAGACCAAATATCTATTAGCTACACCCCACTGTGTAGACAAACACACAGGTACGCTCATATGCAATATGGAAATGCTTATGCTCAACTATTCATGGCAGCATATTAATTTACACAAACGCATCGGCCCTATTAATTCATCTGCTCAACTTCTCCATCAGGCAAAACACATAGCCAGTGACTTATCCCCCACAATCACATTCTAATAACAAAATATATAATTTGCTCTGCTTTCCGTGGGTTTTTTTCTGTCGACTGATTGCTTATACATTCCCAGCGGAGATGAGTTTTCTTATCTGAAGGTCAACTGAAGCCATAACAGTGTTTGTCACCTCACACTCTTAAAACCCAGCAGCATTTAATAGAAGCGGCTATCATTGCACAGCAGATGGTGCTAAGAGTGCTAGTGCACATATTTGCTCATGTCACGGCCAATAAATAACCTTAAATGTAAGGAGAATTTTCAGGTGGATAGAGCGAACGGCAGCGCTGCAATGAAATCAAGGGTTGATGTAATGTGTGGTACCTAAACCCAATGCAGTCACGTTTTTCATGTCAGTGATTTTTGAAATCCTGTCTTATTGATGGCGTGAGCTTGTTACCACCGGCAAAACTGAGACGACTTGCACTTTTTTCGTTTTCTGATTATTATTTTTTTCTGCTCTTTCATGCAGAGTGATCATTGCTCACACTCCAAAGGATTTGAATCAACTGTACAAACAAAACTCTGAGAAGCTCTTGTGTAGTTTTGCATCTGAATGGTTCTCTTCCAGTAAACCTGAAAAGTTGTTCCCTCCGAGAAAATAAAATAGAGAAAATACAAATCCGGATTTTCATGTATTCTGTTTGAGTAAGATACAGCTTTCTTCTTCTTTTTGCCTCAACCATCTCCAGACTTTAGTTACTGTGCAAAAATATTTAACTTTATTTAACTTTATATTTATTGCTTCCAAGGAGCCTCTTGGAATTTTTACCCCTCAGCCATAAAAGCCTGATGGGGTGTTGTCATCACCCTGCCGGGCAGGCTGGCAGGATGGACACCCAAATTTGAACTTGATAACTCGAGGATGAGGCAGTTTTGAAATTCATGCCATAGGTGTATCTACTGAAAATCTCAAACGAGTTTGAGTCTCAGTGACCTCGAAATCAAGGTCAAGGTCAGATGTCAAGTTTTCTGAAAATCTTGGTAATGTAATAACTGAAGAAGGAAGTCACCTAGGACTTTCAGTTTCTTACCATCTACTAAAAATCTCAGATGAGTTCAAATCCCAGAGAGCTTGACCTCAAGACGCATCAATCCAAATGTAAATCCAATCCATCCGTCAATTGTGTACCTCCATTAGGAGGTCAGGAGAGGAGGTACAAGTTTATCTACAGCTATTTCTAAAACATGGTTGGGGCTCTGTCATGGTTTTTCAGCTCTATTTCATTCAGTGGTGGGGTCACGAACCCCAAAAAGTACCCTCAGATTTTTCTTTTTAATCAACCATGCAGGCCCATCTGAAGAGTGTCTGATTGGCAACAGCTTCATTTTTCAGCATGGCAATGATCCTCACACTAGCAATAAAATAAAAATATACCTGGATAGAAAAAAATTCAGGGGAACATTGTCAGTCATGGATTTGCCTCCATAGAGCCTGAACCTCAACATCTTGACAGAAATCAGAACAAAAGGCAGCTAACATCAAGAGAAGAGCTTTGAATGTCCTTTAAGAAGCCTGGAGAAATATTCTTGATGACTAATTGTGTTGAAGAATAAAGGTGGTCATAGCAGATATTTTCCAGAAAGCTTATATTTATGTATCTATCTCTTTGGTTTCACCTTAAACAAGTAAAGCATCTTCACAGTCAAATGCAATGACATATTGTATGATGCTGTTCTCAGTGTGGTGAGTGAGCTGCAGCATTGTGTGAAACGCGGTCATACATTGACCTCATTTTAGTAATTTGGACAGCTCAGTATCGGGTAAACATAATTTATACAGAATGACTTTCTCTCGCGCCGTGAAGCATGAGGAAATTTGATAGCACACTGTTCTGAGGGAGTGGAGGATCTACCCCCCCGAGAGAATGACTTTAATTTGCCTCTCGCTGACGTTTCATGTTAAAAAGGGGACACCCGTGCATCGCTAAACGCATTTATACGTAATGGGCGGGGAAAAACAACCCGTTTCTGTTTGTGTCTAGCTCAGCGTTACTCTGCACATGTGTGCTGCGTTCCATTTTTTCTGCCAGTGACAAATCCTGCTCTTTATCATGAGTGATTAACAAAATGATCATGAATAAACACAATCATTAATGATAAGACTCACCCTGACACTGATCAGCATCTCCGTTGTTCAAAATGATGATGAAGTGTTTTCTTTCCTGCTCACAATGACTGAAAATTAAAAATGATTTCTAGCAAGTGCTGCACCTGCAGTTAAAAGAGTCACATTTGAGTATAATCTTTTAGTTTTTACATAAATTGCAGCTTTAGATAGAGGACGGTAACCTTGACCACTACGCTGTCTGTGGTTAGTGTGCATCAAACGTAATTCGTTTCCATATTTTAGCGTTTATAAGCCTGTTCTATAGAAAAGACTACAGAGAAGCAAAAATACACCAGCAACGGTCTCTCCTCTCGCTCCCTCTATCGCTCTCAAAAATGGCCCCCAAACACAAAAATGGCCCCAGAAACGTCTGGGAGTCTCTCCTCTCCTCTCACCCAGCCTCTCTCTAAGGCAATTTGTTGTGTAAATACGGTCTACTTACAGCTGACGGGTCCTTTCAGCTGTGGCGCTGGAAATGCAATTACAGGCAGCAAACATCTCCATTGTTATCACTGGAGGATGCGACGCTCATTTCGGTCCCCTCTGCAAAGGGGGCCGTTATTGATCGGTATCAGCTTTGAGGAGGGGATTACTAATGAAGCCATCTGAAAGCCTTTTGTGCTCAGTAAAGTTTGCACGCGCATAAGAGTATCTGTAAGTGTGTGTGTGTGTGTGTGTGTAGGAGAGACAAACATAGATAATGTGTGTCAGTAGATGTAGGTGCCACTCTGACATCCTGTTGGTAATGACTCCTAATTCTGCCTCATGTGGTGCTCTGGTGCCTCTGGTGGTACTTTTCTTAATTACATCTTCCACCATTATTTACCCCAGAAAAACGCTTCACAGTGACTGTAGTCTAATGGCAGTGCGCTGAGGTAGAAATATTGTGATAATTGCATATTTGTAAAGCTTTGGAAGCCTGTTTTTGAGCAGTGCCTCATGCCATTTTTATTTATCAAAATGTTGGCATATTTCATAGATGTAGTGCACTTTTTTTTTTTGAAGCCTTACTCCAAAATTTTAAAAGAAGAGCCCCTATAATCTTGCCTTTTTTTTACATTATGGAATAAACAGATTCAAATTTCAAATATTTTATAAAAAAAATCCCAAGAAAACTGTTCCCTCTTTGGGAGTAACCCCTGTATTCATTTACTGTCACATCGCTGTTAATGCCTTTGTGCTCAGTGAAGTTCACACGAGCATAAGTGTGTGTGGGTGTAGGTCTGTAAATGGATGTGTGTAGGAGAGACAAACACAGATAATGTGTGTCAGTAGATGCAGGTGCCACTCTGACATCCTGTTGGTAATGACTCCTAATTCTTCTGCTTGTGGTGCTCTGCTGCCTCTAGTGGTACTTTTAAGAACAGCTTCCACTTTTATTTACAACAGAAAAAGGCTTCACAGTGACTGTAGTTTAATGGCAGTGTGCAGAGGTAGATGTTTTATGATCACTGCATTTGAATGATGATTGATAATTATGGTAATTGGCCTTGGAACCCTGTTGGGTTCAGGCTATTTTTAGCAATGCCTCAAGCCATTACGATTTATCAAAGTTCAAATCAAATCACTTTAATTGTCACATCACATTACTGGTACACTGGCATGAATCTTGTTTCATTGATTTAGTGCACACTTTTTGTAACCCTGCTCCAAAATGTACTCAAAGGCCTTGAACATTTAGATGTAAACATTCCATATTCTTGTACATAATGTAATAAAACACATTCAAATTCATTTTGTTTATAAAAGCATGCACAGAATAATCATAGCTTTATTTAAATAGGAACTAGTTGTGCAGATAGTTAGAGAACTCTGAACTGTAAAGTTAGAGAACTGTTCCTCCTGTGGCAGTAACCCCCCTCGTGTGCATTTATGGTCGCACTGCTGTTAATAAGAATGTGAGAAAAGTATTTTTAAAGCCTTTTGATTTCACATTTTTAAGAGGGTCCAGAACTCATAATCCGACAGTATCTGCCTTGACTTCACCCTCTTTTCCCAGTGCGTCTCATGACTCTTCTGCTAAGAACATGGTGGAAACACATTATCCTACAGAGAGAAACCTTAAAGCCGGCACTTAAACGCAGTCAGACGTTGTTCTCGTACACCCAGGGCATAGCGAGCCTGACTCTGTGCTCGCTCAATTATTAAGTAACGCAACTTCACATACAACTCATTTCCCCACCACCCTTATTCTGAGTCAAGCTGCTCTAATACCATGCTTGTTTGGCAGTCTTTGAAGCAGAATAGGATTTTTCTTTGTCCCTGTTTGATGTGCGTGCAGGCGCCTGTGGACAAATGATTTGCTTCATTCTCTGCTGGCTTTGTTCTTTTGTGTTCATTTTTTTTTTTACCCTTGTGTGATGTGATTGCACCAAAACCATTTTTGCATATTTATAAAATTCTTAATATCTAATGCTATTCACATTTTGCATCTTCACGTGTGCCAAGGCAATGCAAGGTGGTGCTTTGAGGTTACTACTGTGCAATAGTAGTATGACTAATGTGTGTGTACATATGTGTGTGTATATGTATATATATATATATATATATATATATATATATATATATAATATATATATATATATATATATATATATATATAATATAAAGCTACTTCACATTTAAAAGATTCCAAGTATGTGTGTCTAAGTGTAGACAATTAAAGATGTATCAAAATGCAAAAAGCCTCAAAAAAAGAAAAAGAAAAACCCAGATTATGTAAGATATTTTTGCACTAATGATGCATAGTAGTTGTCCTGGCACCCAATTTACCGAGGCTGGAGGAAAAGTGTCCCTTAAAATATTCAGAGACTTGCAGCCTAATGATTAATTTAGACTTTTGCTAAAGTTATGCTTTTGAAATATGATTCGGTTTATTAAAACTAACTATATTCTGTTTATGTAAGAAACACAACACGCACATATTTTTTTTAAAAGTTAATGGCGTACGATGTTTTTGTTCTTTGCTTTGCATGACTGCACACTTGATTTCATACATTATTAACTATATTCTGTTAAGATTTTACATATAAAGATGTAGTACTCGGCTCTACCCACCTGTGTACAAAACAGCTTTTTGCTGTTGCGAGCTCTGGGGGGAAGCATGTGTTCTTTGAACACTTTATTAGGAGCACCATGCTACATACTGAGCAGAACCTCCCTTTGCTGTGCAGCTTCTACAAAATGTTAACATGATTGCATCAGTTAATGTCTGCAGATTTTTTTTTTTTTTTTTTTTTTTTTTTTTTTTTTTGTAGCTGCACTTTAATCGTGCAAATCATCCACTCTTCCGCGTTCCAGATGTTTGATGTTGGATCCAGATGTTAGTCTCTGTGGCCATTTGCTTTAGGATACGGAGCATTATCATCCTGAAAGTAGCCATTAGACAATAATTGTAAATTGTTGGTGTAAAGGGATAGACTGCACTTAGCCAGCTGCAGTGGTGTGGAATTTAATCCTTGATTGACTGGTGTTGCCATGAAAATATTCCCACACCATTACAGCTCCACTGCCAGCCTGGACTGTTGACACAGGGCACTTTGGTGCTGATGTGAATTTCTGACCCTACCATCTGCGTCGCTCTGCAGGCTGTGTTTTTCTGTTCTTCGGTTTCTTGTGAGCTTGTGCCAGCTGCTGCTCCATATTTCTATTTATGTGCGCTCCCGCTGTTGCAGCTCACCCGCTTCGAGGTTGGATGTTTGTGAACTCTGAGATCCTTTTTGTGCTCACAATAGTCATAAAGATTTGTTATCCGAGTTACCTCAGCCCTTCTGTCAGCTCCAACCAGTCTGACCATTCTCCTTTGACCTCTCATCAACAAGACATTTTCTTCAGCAAAACTATTGCTCACTGGATGTTACTTTTTTTGTCATGTTTTCATACTTTTCACACAATTCTGAGCAAAGTCTGACTGCTGTACTTGGAAATCCAAGGAGAGGAACAGTACTCCAGTACATCTGGCACCAACAATATCATTATCATTGAAGTCAGCGATGTTCAGTTTTTCCCTCTTTCTGATGTTTCATGTGAACATTAACTGAGATTCCCTATGCACATCACTGCTGCCACACGATTGGTTAACTGGATAATTGATAGATTGATGACTGATTGAATGCACAGGTGCCTGCAGCCCCCAGTAATTGTAATATTGGCCTCCTTTAAACACGAATGTGGTAGAAAATCTTAAATAACATATTTTGGCTACTTAAACTTATCGATGTGGTTTGCAAGGTTTTATTTACCCTTTTGATAGTGACAGTGCAGTTTAGCTCTTTCACTTAAGTAAATCATGTTTGCATGTTTTCTTGTCAGCGAGACTTTGGAGGTTGGCGCTTTTTTGAAGTCATCGGTTAAGGCAGTTTTGCTTCCACAAAATTCTAAAATTGATATTTTAATAGAGCAGAAATAATAAAAAGAAAGACCTCCTGCTTGAAGTGTGATTTATAGTACTAATGAGAACTCATCCTCCAACTTATTCTTAAACACTGATGATAGCACACTGACACCAAGCAGGCAAACCAGAGAATTAAACAAAGATGGATTTCAAAAAAACAAATGGAATTTTTTTTTTTAAATCTGAAAGTGTTCAGACATGAACGGGTCAAAGCTTTCCAAAAGAAAAAAAAAACCTTCCTTGATTCAGATCTGAAAACCACATTAACTGTTTTTCCTTCATTAACACAACTGAAGTAGATTTTTGCAAATTTACTAAACTAAAGGTTCAGACATTTCTTAAGTACTTAATTTGCTGCAGATGTTAAGGACACAGTACCAGATAAAAATGAGGAAATAACAAAAAGCCCCAGGTGTAAATCTCCTACGGTGAGCGTAGCCTTTTCATATTAGACACGACTGAATAGCTCCATCCTCTCAGTGTTTGTCAGCTCAGCTTGTTCAGAGCTAATGCAGCGTAAATAAATGTAACGCTTAATGGGAAAAGTGACGTGCAAATTCACATTTTTTGTAATTTGGGGCTATTGAAGCATGATCAGTGATTTGTTATTTTGCCTAGATTAATATTCACAGTACTGTGCAAAAGTCTTGAGCCACCCCTCACATTTTGCTTCCAGTGAGACAGACTTAGTTGTTATTTATTCATTTATTTTAAAAGTGTTCTGGATGAGTAGTTATCCAGGCTTTCTCTGGGTATTTCAAATGTTTTTTTGTTCTTTTTTGACATGGGCTGCTTTTTCTCTCATTTTCAGTCCAGTCCTTTTACCTGACCATTTTCGAAGGAGTGCTTTTTTTCTGTTCTCATTCAAGCCTAAAAAAGCACCTAACTCTAGTTAATAACCAGTGTTATGTTTACATGTAACAGACAAGTGAGCAAAGAACCAATTTAAAAATTTATCTTTAGACATTTTATTACTAGCCTGCTTAAACACACAATTTGTTTGGATTTCTGTAGCTGAATCTGTGAAAAAAATACCAAAGCTGACCCAGTTTGATGGGCATAAAATAATATTTTTTGCACTAGCAAGGTGATTCACAAAGAGCCCTTAGCAGAAAACCTTGTATATATCTCAGCATGGTGTGCAGTACATTCTTTAAAAAAAGGTAAGAATCTAGACAAGTGGAGGACAAAAGAAGAATTGGCAAGACTAAAAAACTATCTACAGCAGATGAACAGTGTCTGACAGCCATGTCCTTAAGAGACAGGAAATTATCCATCAAAGATCTGACATAGGACCTGAAAGACCCATCAGGACCTTCTACTGTTTGTTGAAAACATGATCAGACATGGTCTCAGTGGAAGGGTGGAGAGAAGGCTGAAGTATGCCAAATTACACAAAAATTGGACTGAAAAACATGGCAATGGGTCCAAATTTGATGAGTTTTTGGTTCAAATGATTGTCAGCATGTGGAGGAGGTCACGAGAGAGGTGAACAGTGAGTGTCTATGGCCATCTGTAAAACACAGAGGCAGCTTTGTCATGGTTTGGTGCTGTATTTCATACAGTGGTGTTGGAGATCTTGTTAAAACTGATGGAGTTAACACACCATTCAGTACCATTTGAAAGTATCTGCTTCATTTTTCAGCATAATAATGTTGAGAAACTAACAATCCCAAACACACCTGGAGAGAAAAAACACAGTGGGCCACTATCAGTGGCTAAATGGCCTCCCCAGAGCCAGCACTGTGAAGCACTGTGTGATCAAATCAACATCCAAGGAAGAGCTTCCAGTGCCATTCAAGAAGCCTGGAGAACTATTCCTGAAGACTACTTAAAGAAAGCAAGAAAAAGGTGGTCCTAGCAGATGGTGACTTTCAAGCTTGTCATAATTAAACACTACTTTTCCCTTATGTATTGTATTTCCATCTATGTTTGTCATGTTTCAATAAATTACTGTATGTATTATTTTAAAGAAAAAATAAAGATATAAAAAAGCAGTATTAGGTTCTTAACAATGTGATTAGATTTAGATTTCAGTCTTCATACCCTGCTTCGTTCTCAAGATCAGGTCTAAAGCTTAGTGGGAGTCAGTGAAAGGAGGCTAAAATGAATTTAGTTCTCTACAGCAAAGGCTAAATAAGTTTCCAATAAAGGACCAGCAGATGGCAAAATTTGTCTTACAGTGGGTTGCATAGATACTACGGAGTTTCCTAGTTTGACCACTTGAGGTCACTGTTGGACAGCTGTCCAACAGATTTAGATGCTTTTGTCAAATCATTTGTAGTTGTTGGGAAAGTACTGAAGGCTTGTTGTGTATAAAATCACAAAACAAAAGATAATGTGGTATGTGACTTGTATACCCTAGTGGTTACCTTCCCTGCTACTGGCAATTAAAATGAGGACATGACTGTAATGACGGTGATTACTTCAGTAATCACAAAGTAGGAATATTCAAGAGCCTTTGTGAATCTTTGTGGATTTGGCTGTAAAACCACGTGTGGCCTCACACTGCTTTGCACAATCCAAAGTCATGTGGACCACCCTGCCTCACAATTGTTATCCAAGACCATGTTGATCCAGACCATTTCTCAAAGAAAGAAAAAAAAAGACTCTGGCATGCAGCAATATAATGAACAGCCAAAGAGCATTAAGTGTGGTGTCACTTGGTCTGCCATTAGTATTGTGTGTAATTGTTATATTTCTGTCTCCTCTGTCCAGATAATGAGGTCCTGCAGTTTGGCAAGCTGGTAAGCACCTCCAACACTTATGAGCCCACTGACCCCGGAAAGCCCAGGAAGGCCGTAACCGTGACCACAGACCAGCCTCTTCTTTGGAGCATGGGCATCCGTAAAAACGGGGAATGACAAAAAAAAGAGATTCTTCTTAATGGGAGTGAAAAGTTAGGAATTGTGACCTAGTTTCTCCAGATCAGCTACGGAAAATAAAACAAAAAAAAAAAACCTCAGGTTTTACACTTACATTTGAACAGGCTTTTTGATTTTTGTTCGCTCAGGTATAAATGAAAAATCTAATGCTGAAAAGCTCATTTCTCGGCTGTAACCATGGTGACCACTGTTTTTTGAATAACATAACATACTCAAACCACAATAGTCATGAATGCCAAATTATTACTACTCAAGTCTTTCATGATGGTAATGTGAAGTAGCACTATACAGTTAAACTCTATTCCTACGTTGAGCTTCTACACTGTAGTGTTAAATTCAAAATGAACAATTCTGTTTTAATATGTGCACATTATTGCCTACATGTATCCAGATATCCACTTTGCATAGCAGCATCCTGCGTGTGCCTTTGAGGTCAAGACGACAGGCCTGCCTTCTGTGGCTGTTAGCAATATCTATTGATTAAATCGAATTGGGAACGCATAATTAAAAAGTGCCTTTTGATGGCAAATTTACAGAAGGTAAAAACCAAGCTACTGTAAAAAGGTGCTGTGTTGATAGAGTGGACGGGACATATCAGATTTCCAATTATTTTTATTTACACAGTGACATATAAACGTTGAGCACAGAATGTAAAAATGCCATCCCGACAGTCCCCCCTCCCCCCCCCCAATCACATCAGCTGTTAACACTGCAGCGCCATCTCCTGTCCCCACGTGATGAAGTCTGATTGATCAGGACCTAACCACCACTAGAAGGAAAAACAGAAGGGGATGTTAAGTATGAGAACACAAATGTACCTTTTTTTCCACATATTCTGACTTTTTACAACAGAAGCCTAAGCAGTATTTTTATGCTTCTTCTACTGCGCACAAAGAATTGCCAACGGTACCGGTGTGACTTTTTAAATCCTGTGTTTTGTGTAATAAAAATGACTAATCACTAGAAGAGTTTGTGTCATTTTATCATCCATTTAATGAAATTTATATACAAGAGAAACTTGATCAGAGAGTTAAATGTGTCTGTGGAAATCTAGTATTAGTAGCAGCTATAACATGACTGTGACAAGTAATGGTAGAGCCATAGTGATTCACAAGATTCAAGGGTGATGGCAGAAATTCAGGATCAAAGTGCAGTATGTTTTCATTATAAAATTAAGACATTACAGGAGTTTTAAAATAAAAATATATACATATGTAACTGAGTGAAATTGAGGATGAACTTCGGTAACAACAAGTAAAGGCAGATGATAATGAGAAGTCGGTTTGGATCAGTAAGTAACCCTCTTTGTCTGAAGAGTCATCACTGAGTTCTATTTTAAATGACCGGCCCTACTCAGATTGAGAGGAATACAGAGCAAAACCCTAACCCTCACATTATCAGTGAGCCAGATTAGAGCACGGTTTAAACAAAGTTATCTAAAAATTGTTCAAAGACAGTCTGCGTGATGGTGTTTGTCATAAATTGTTTACTTACACGATGATGTTGTTGATGGGGATGTGAATGAGCTTGACAAAGAAACCAATGAATCCCATGATCGCAAACCCAATCGCTGTGGCCATTGCAATCTTCTGAAATTCTGGGTGAGGGCAAAAATAATAATTGTTAAAAATACAGGAAATAATACAATGCCACTATTAAAGAAAAAGATCATAATAATTGAGCTCTTTGGATTCGGAATTTGTTAGTCAGTTGGTTCAAATTTATATATTTGTTTTCGTTTCCAGCAAACAAAGGCTAGCCGATATAAATGAAAAGAAACAACACCCACCTTTCCTGTCGGGTTTTGTGCACCTCTTAACGAGCCTGATGGAGTCTTTCACGAACTGCCGGCCGGGCTCAACAAACTGCGTAACCTGATCCATGGTGCTTAGTCTGAAGATAGAAACAACACAAGTCAATATTAAAGCTGGGACTGGTCTCAGTGCTGACGTTGACTTAAGCTGACCGAGCTTTAACAACTTTGTCATTATAAGTATACTGTATATATTCTCATTTTCTAATAAATAAACAAAAATACGATTAAAAAGTATGCGAGGCTGATTTTAAATCAGTTATGTTACGTTAATTTAATTAAAACTCGACCTTAGCTAACGTTATGCTAAGACATGCTAACTATTATGGCGACGTAGCGTTATGTTGGCAATAAACCTCGACATGTAAAATAAAATCAAAAGGTCCCAACCCAACTAGCTGGCTACATTTATCTGATGAAAAAGACATATGTGTATTTAAAAGCGGCCGTTAGCTTACCTATTTCCTACGTGATGCTTAGTAAGAAAGTCAGAGAAGTGAAAGCCACGTAGCTACGACACAGATCACCCCCTTGTAGAGAAAGAGCTGACGTAGACTTTAGAAGCGCATGCGTATTGTATTCTATGCGCTGTTATCATTCTCTGCATCGCCCCCTGCAGGCGGGGAGGTGTTCTTAACGATTACACTTTCTGGAGTTGCCAGGCAGAAGGAAAAGAGGAAGACCTCAAAGAAGATTCATGGATATAATGGAGCTGGCTATAAAGAGGATTGGTGTGATACTGTAAGATCATGTATCCCATCGAAATTGTGCTTTATTGACATATTTGGGTAAGCAAACAGCCATCATCCCAGAAACGCATTAATAGCAGGCTAAAAAATGAAAAACAATCAAGAAAATAAAAAAGTCTTTAGTCGAGGACTAGAATTAGGTATAGGAAAAAGAGTTTACCCCCTTTCATAAAGATGAAACACTCTAGCAGACAGCAAACTGACAATGGTTTAGTCATTTTCACAATTAAAATATATAAGAAAACTAAATAGTTACATAGGAACGTAGGGCCCCTAAACTTATCACATAGTTAAATCCATAAAATTACAATCAGGGGTTCTAGATCTTTTTTTTCAGAGACTGTATATCTAAATCAGAATGCACACATTGTTCAGACAGATTACTGGTCATGGGCTACTTATCTTATTCCACATTCCTTAGGCACTAAATCCTCCCTCATGTGATGTAGATTAAGATGGGGTTTCTAAACAGCATTCTGGCATTTGCTTTATAATGACTTTTCTTTCTTTTCTTCATTATATTTACTGTGCTCATCTCAGTGTCATAGTGTCATAAATAAGTCAACGTCAAAGCACGCATGTCACATTGTGTCTATAGGTTACAAACGAGCAAAATTTTGCAATGTATTTGTTACTCTTACATGCTGACACTTGAAACTATATGTGTCCATGCTGTAAATAGTGCCACATTCTTCTTTCTACTGTTAGGAGGAAAGGTAGAGCATTTATAATGATCTGAGTTTTACTGATCAGAACCAGATCCACAGCTTCTCGCTGTGCAAGACTGGAATGAACAAGGTATGCCCTCATCAGTTATGTAAGTAAGAGTAGAAAAAACATATTTTCTTTCTTCAAAACTGTTCAGTTCTACAAAAAAGTACTGAAAACACTTTGTCAGTAAATTTTAACAAACATTTTTACACAGAGATAAGCATCATGCAGTTTTTATTAACACTTTTTTCCACCAAAACATACAATGTACAGCTTTTTTTTTTTAGATCATTTACAAAATAAAATGGTCTTTGGAGCAATCCTGTTACTTCTTTTTGAAACAGTAACATTAATACATGTATAAAAGTGCTTAGCAGCGCTGTTTAAAGCATGATGTTTTCACACACAGTGTCTTCACTGCACAGGTGTTTTAATCCTATTCACTGCCAGGTGATGCCGAGCATGTTACAGCTGACCTCCCACAGTTTCTGCGCCAAGTCATCATCAGAGGCGGTTCTTGAGCACCTTGCAGGGGCGCAGTCACTGCACACACAAAGGAACAGAAAATGAGAATTACACACTATGCACTGCATTCATGTAACTTATAAAAAATGGGGAAAAACATCACATCCAGTGTAACTTTTTCTTTATCACCAGGTAGAAACATTGGGCACGGTAACACCGGCACTCTAAATGCTCTTGCTGTTAACTGAAATACTGGGTCTGTGTACCTGAAGTACCCTCCACTCAGGCTCTCCAGACCTGGCTCTACAGCACAGTAAATGGTAGTCTGCGCTCCCTCCACTGTGGTCTTGGTGAAAATCTTGAAGATCTTCACCGCCACTTGGATACATTGGTGCTGGTGCCTCCACAGGTCAGACTGAACCACCCCTGGGTGCAGAGAGAACACACTCACCCCAGTACCTGCAACACAAACGCAAGCACATACAAATGCTGCACAATAACATGTGCTAACAATTGTCACCTGCTATTTATATGTGCATGTTGGGATTTTAAGTGAGGTTTGTAACATTTTTTTTTTTCAACCAGTCCCTACAGTGAATATAGTGTTTTTAATAAAAACATAACAGACATGTTAGCCTTTGATAAAACACCTTCAGTTTATTTCTGAGTTAATGGACTGAGCTCTACTCCTGGAGGATTAAAGAGAGCATTCAAGTGGAAGTGGGACTCATATGTAGCTGTTGGCAGATGGGTAGGTACGACAGGTACTGACGTAAGTATTTCTGCAAGTTATTCAGGGTGACGTTAATAGAAATTTTAAGCTTGTTGCTGCCCCACTGCTGTTATGTAAAAATTTTAAAAAAATTCTACTTCCTTGACTCAACAGCACAACTTCATCCCATTAGTCAGTTTCCATGACTCTGAGTCTCTCAGCAAAACCCACCTACACGATGTCTGCACATGCTCCACTGTTACACATTTCTGTGCCCATATCATGGCTGTAAGATACCCATGTGTTATAGCCTTCATTCCTCATGATGCACATTTGGATATTCATTTTCTAAAAGCTCACCTTGCAACCTTTTTGCGAGTGAGCATGCAAAGAGGACGTTAGCCAGTTTGCTCTGTCCGTACGCCTTCATGGCATCGTAACTCTTCTCACTGTTGATATCATCCAGTTGAAGCCCAGTCCAGGTATGGGCCACCGATGCCACCACGACAATACGGGCCGGAGCAGAACGCTTGATGAGGTCCAAGAGTAAGTAAGTCAGTAGGACGTGACCTGATGAAAACAATTAAAACACCTTTTCTGGTTAATTTATTAACAAAGCAAACCCAGCAGTTAATGTGTAGTGTACGTATAATAACCTTTTTAACAAATATAATTAATTTCACTATTTTGCAAAACAGACACATAAGGAAACTTTACCAATCATATCAGTGACTAGCTGTGCTTCTTGTATACCTGTTGCTGGAATTTGTGTGGTTGTTTCTCATATGCAACATAGAGTAGTTCTTCCTGTTGCGGTGTTTATAAAAAAGCCAGCCACCTGACTGAGAACAATCTAAAATCTGACTCCATTTAGACGACCAAACTTGGCCACCCTCATGTTTTCAGTTTACATGGCACTCTACAACCGCAGGAGTCGCAATCTCAAGCAAATCTCATGTTTTTTTCCTACTCCTTCTTCCTTGCTGTGAGCTTTCTGCTTTGTTAGAAGTCAGAAAGTTTACACTATCACAGGATATTATTCCTGCTGATGTGGTAAACAGTGTGTCACCCAATACAATGCATGCCAAGAAGTTTTTTTTTTTCTTTTTTTGTTTGAAAGACGTTGAGGGACTCTTCTTGATCTTAATAAGAACATTTTTCTTTACTATTTTTTCATTAATTCCCATTTTGCGTAACAATATCACTGTTTAAAAAAGAATGTGAACACATAAGGAATGTGTCAAAGTGCACACGTTTATTTCTGGCTATTTGTACATGTCTGTGTGTTTGCATATGTGTGTGGGAGACCATGCTGCAGCACAGAGTGTTCCCGCTCTGTCAGCCTGAGACAAAAATATCATGGAGGAAAACATCACCTAGAAAGAATCCATGGTCCAATAAAGGGGGAAAACACCGGCAGCAGCAACTCTAGTTCATTGTCCTAGCTTGGTGAGACAGTCACATTGGCACATGTGTTATTAATGCCAGATTTAAAATGACCTTTTTCACTATGAAAATACGCCTGTCACAAACTTAGCATAAATTCGGTAAAAAAAACATAAAACATGAGCCTTAATTTCAAAACAAAAAAGAGGCGTAAAAATGCAGACAGAAAAATACAAAACTGAGAGTAACTCACCCAAGTGATTGACACCTAGCTGCATTTCGAACCCGTCAACTGTCTTGGAGTAGGGACACATCATAATGCCTGCGTTGTTTATCAGGATATTCACTTGTTTTTCCTCTGGAGAAAAAACAAAACAACCACACAAACTGATAAAGATTGGGTATAAAATTTCATATGTAGCAAACACACTTCATATCTGATAAAACCACTGCTTTTAAATTCAAATGCTTTTACAGTATGCCTCTAATTATCTGCAGCAGTGGCGGTGGAGGGGCTGAACAAACAGGGATTTATACATCAGCCCTGCAATTACTGAGCCCTGTTTGCTGGAGGAGTCCATTACTCCTTAAGAGGCATACAATTATGCCCTTGAAAGGAAAAGTGGATTTAAAAAAGAGCATATACCTTTGTTAACAACTTCAGCAAAGGCCCTGATAGACTTGGTGTCAGACAGATCAAGTTTCCTGATGACCACGTTCTCATTTCCTGTGTCTTCCAAAATGTCCGTCCGTGCCTCCTCCGCCCTCTCAAGGTCTCTGCATGCCATGATGATGCGTGCACCTAAAAAGTAAGATCCACAGAGCACGAGCTACTGACAAATAGTATAATATAATACACTCCCTCACTGCACATTGCTTTCCTCCCAGAGTTTCAGTTTAGGTGAGCACAGGAACCTTAAATCACCCCAAGTTTCATTAGGAAAGACTTGACCCCCATCATATTCTTGAAAGTGTGAAATTTCACTCTGAGCTCACATCCTGTTTTTGGCAGCAAATGATTTTTATACACCCCATGACAGCCATTTTCACAGCAGTTGTATTGTACTACCCTAATACTTGAACAGCAGAGTTCAAAAGAGGCAAAGTTCCCAAACTTAAAACTGCAAAATAAAAATTAAAAAAAAAAGCTTTGCTCATTTGGTGGGATACAAAAGCTCCCAGCATTAAATGAAGAACCTTAATCTTTCAGGGTTCTTCAGATTGTCCTCTAATGTTTTCTAAGCTCTCACTCAGCATCTCATTTAGCCAACTGCTCCACTCGAACAAACACAAGACCCTCTCAATTGTGTCGTTCTCATTCGCTTCTGACACAAATTACCATGCATTCTTCTTAATGAGCACAGAAGGGGGGGGGGTTTGAGGACACATGCACCCACCCTCTCTTTCACCCATATGCAGGCACAAATATGCACACACACATACACACACTCTCTCCTGCAAACTCAGTCATTTTCACACACTCACACATATGCAAAATAGCTGCTGCACCCAGTAATTACAGAAGATGGGAGCCATTAACTAGTTGTAATATAGCGTCTCCATCCCATTGCTGGTGTCTTTGTTTCCATCCTGAGGACCAAATTATTCCCGCATCAACAGGGAAGCCGAGTTCACACAATTAAATAAAATAGTAAACAAACAGTGGGAGTCAAGACCAAGAGGCGTGTACTGAGTCACGTCCAAGATCTTTCAGCAGATGATTATTCGCACTCAGTATGATATGTAATTGTGACAGTCTTTCCTCATTTCACTTCATAAACATTCAATTTCACATGGACAGCTTCCTTTGACAACTCATTATGTGGACCAAAAGGTAAATAAATAAGTAAATGATAATAATAATAATAATAATAATAATAAAATAAACTTAGATCAAGATCATAACAAATGACTGACAATGTTGAGATGCAGTGCCTGAAGGAATCGCTTCTCGTTATCAATCTTTGCAAATCCAATCATGTTGTCACCACATTGTTGCATAATCCAATTTACTGAAAGATGATGCTGTGCCTCCTCCTACTTTGTTTTAAGGCAGGGAATCCAGTTTTATTATTATTACTATGGATTATTTTATGCTGGTGCCAGTGTACATTTTAAAAATAAATCTTACATGTTGGTTGCTCTTAAACTGAGGAAAGTGTATGTGGCATACTGTGTCTGTCATGATGCAGATGACTGGACAAACTGAGTCTTGTATGCAGAACCAGCTTTCATATTACTCACTCTGTGTGCATATATGTGTGTGTGTGCATGTGTGTGCACGACTGCTAGATGCACTGCCTTTGTTTCATGTCTGGCCCTGCAGGGGACCCTCACAATGCTCCCTCTGTCCCTGCGACGCCTCATCTGTCTTCAATTTCTGTCAGTCGTCTGGAATCATTGAAACATTAACCAAGATGCTCATTTCAGTAAATATATTTAAAAAACCCATAAATTCTTATCTATATTTTTATTCAGATTCACGACAGACTGAGGTATGCTAAGCAAGCTGAACCAAGCCCAATTACCCAAGTATTCTTAGTGCTTAAATCATGAGGACTGAGTGGGATATGTACTGTAAATCACAGCCTGCCAGTTAGTGTAAATTAAAGAGGCAGGCACACGTCTGAAAAGCTGATAGACTGAGGCAGATGGAGAAACACCCGCAGCTGGGCACAGTACCTCTTCTTGCCAGGTCCTTGGCAGTTTCTTTGCCTATACCAGTGTTGGCTCCAGTGATGACCACTGTTTTCCCATCTAACCTCTCCTCAGAAGACCAGTGGTTACAGCACACACCCCTGAACAACAGGCAAGTAAAAGCATGAATTATATATTTTTCCTCAAAGTTTTAAAGATCTGATCTCTATTTGGACACAAAAGAGTCTATAAATCAGCGCATGCTCTCAAACTAACTATCCAACATCAGAGTTACTTTACACACACTGCATCTGTAACAGAGTATATTACACCAGTTGGTTTCCAGAATAATTGTACAAGTCGTTTAAACAGATTCATACTCAAAGCTCTTTTTTCCGTTTTCAAAATTAGCATAAAAAAACTAATAAAACCACGGGATGCGACGCAAATCACTGTGCAAAATCTGGTGACACAGTGGATAATCTTCAAATATCTCACACTGCTGGTATTATTAGAGCCAGCTACCTAACCTTTAACGTTTTCTGCAGGCTCTATTTTATTTATTTTTCTCCTACCTGCAGTACATTCTTCCTCAAAGAGCAACAGATTTCCACCTTAGGACCTCTGCGACAATACAGCGCCTTTCTCCGCCACAACACTTTATCAGCGGGTTCCGTGCTTTTCATCTGTCAGCCACCTCTCCTCGTTTTCTTTTGCGTATCGCTGCCGGGGCCAATCAGGGGCGGGCTGACGCATAATTGATTCACAAGTTACAGGCTGGGGGAGCAGCCTGCTCTCCTGCTGCCTCCTGCTGTCGGAGAGACTCGAGTTATGGGGTTAGCTGAGGCGAGAGTGTGATAATTCACCACTGCGGTGTGTGATACCACCGAGAGCGTGGAAAACCCAAAGTTAAAAAAAAACGCCTCGCTTCATTATGTAGCAGCATGCCAGTGCTAAAAATCCTAATGATGTAAGAGTCTAGTAAAAATGGGAAGTCTGTTTTTTCACCCACAAACTGACACACAAGGACACACAGTGCTATATCGGGGATGTTTCTTTATTGGAAGCGGTTACATTTGTCTTAGCCTTCAGATCAAAGGTGAAGTTTATCTCCAGCGGATGCCCAACAGGTGGCAGCTCACAGCCCACAGCTTCAGGGCTGTGCCGTCATCCTGGCCGGCATTGGAGCTCTCTGCTCTGGAGCAGTTACTGTAGAGAAAGGGGTGAATGGACAATACATAAGTACATTGTTTAAGTGAGCTATACATTTCCATCGCTGTAAGCAAAACATATGTTAATTAAAATGTAATCAGCTGATAGTTAGAAGATACTAGATAAAATAGAGACACGATGAGATAACTGTGATGTAATATTTGGTGCATTAATACGTGTAAATTAATCGAACTCCACACTTTCTTCATAGATCATTACATTTCATTACTCATTGCTTCGGGCTGCTTCACCATCAATAGACTCGGTTTTAAATGTATCAAATGTCAGTTATATGTGTGGAGATACAGTATGCAGGAGGCTCGTGCTGAGAGATTTGGAGACTGAAAACAAATAACGCTGTACTTTCTAAGAAAGGCGTCAGAAATGGAGAAATGTGTTCACTTTTCAATAAGAGCAGGCTGGCATCAGTAAGCTGTGATGTCAGAAGTTATTATGGTGTTTATGCATTTATAACATATTTATTATCTAATATATTAGTTATACAGAATGACTCATAGATCTTTAGTAATTACCCATATATGCCTGGATTAAGAGTTATTAGGATGATATCGATGAATGACTCCTTTTGTCTTTCATGATTCTTTAATCACTCCTGTTTTATGGTGATTAAGAAAGTTTTTGTCCGTAACTGCAAATAGTTTCCTCAGTGGTCAAGTTTATGTCTTTGAAAGAAAATAATCCAGTTTATACTCCATCGTTTATAAATTATAGAGCTTAATAAAAGCTGAGACTGCTTAGTTGCGTCACAGTTGAATGAGTCCCTTCTTTTGTGTTTCACACTGACCTGTAGTATCCTCCAGTGACCAGCTGATTCTCAGGAGTGACGGTGCAGTAGATGGTGGTGTAGGCTCCCTCTGCTGGGGTCTTGATCAGAAACCCGAAGTTCTTGACTATATCCAGAAGAGGGCGCCTTATATACCTTAAAATGTCAGTGTTCACCAAGCCCGGGTCAACTGAGTAGGCCGTGACACCTAGAACTGGAGGGATTGGTGTAAAATATTATTTGTCCAACCTGAAATGAAGCAGATCTTTGATAACAGCTTGTAGTTATATATGAGTGGACACATCAGGGAAGTAAAACACCCAGAATATATAGTTTCACTTGATTTAGAAAAAAAAAGTTACAGAAAGACTTGACTCATATCTGGGAAGAAATGATTTGCTGGGCAACAATTAAGTCTTTAACACAACTTATTTCCCCGTGCTCTGATGTCGCCCAGAGCGGTTGTGGTTGAGGCATGGGACTCTCACACTGTTAAGATAAGATCCATTTTCTCCTTGCATAAGGAAGGCGAGGCAGACAGGCAAAGGACGACACATAATGACTGGATAATATTTCATTCTCTGCGCCCCTACCCTCTGTCCTTTTGGCCAGCTCTCTGGTGAACAGGACATTAGCCAGCTTGCTCTGTGCATAGGCCCTGAAGTGATGGTAATCCTTCTCCCCTTTCAGATCATCAAAATGGATCTTGCCAAAGAAGTGAGCTGCTGATGACAAGTTGATGACACGAGATGGGGCCGAGTGCTTCAGCAAGTCCAGCAGCAGAAAAGTCAAGAAGAAATGACCTAAATGGGCGGTAGGAGAGAAAACGGCGAGGAGTTTTAAGCCACCACTGATCACATATTTAGCAGTAACAACAGGGGCTGACTGACAACTCATCTGCTCTTTTGCTAAACTCTGTTTCAATCTAACATGTTTGTCATTAACTAAACCTTGTGTGTTTTTCCTCCTACCCAAGTGATTGACTCCAAACTGCATCTCATATCCATCCACTGTCCTGGCATAAGGACACACAGCCACGCCTGCATTGTTGATCAGATAGTGAAGAGCTTTCTCAGCTGTGAAAACAGGATAATTGTCACCACCATCACAGTATTTAGAAGGAAAACAAATGCACGCACTACTCTGAAGTCCGTGTGTGTGTTGTGTGTGCCACCCACTGTTGTAGATATTCTCGGCAAACTGGCATATTGATTTGGTGTCAGCCAGATCCAGTTGCCTGGTGACTACCTTCGCTCCCTTCACCTCCCTCACGATGTCGCAAGCGGCTTGCTCTCCCTTCGCCATGTCTCTGCACGCCAAGATCACCCGGGCACCTAAGGGAGATTAGTTCCTCTTGTTTGCGTGTACATGCACGTTTGACATTTGAACAAGATAGCACGATTTCAACGCATATGTCTGGGCCAGTTTGGTAGTCTTTGAGTCGTGGCAGCATGCTCTGAACTTAATCCCGCTGCCTGCCTTTGATTAACCAGTACTGATACATGAGTTCATTAGAATTATGCATTTTCATCAAATTCAACAGTTTATGTTTGAGTCACCTGATTGTATTTGTTATATTTGCAGGAAGCTTCAAGTTCACAAGTACACTGAGTCACGCAGACGAGAAAGAATATGACAACAATTGTAAAGAAATTTGTTAGTCATCATTGCATTTGCTGTCTTTACGTGTGCAGCGCTGTTTGCTTGCCTCTGCTAGCCAGGTCTTTAACTGTCTCCTTTCCTATTCCATTGTTGCCCCCCGTCACTATAGCTGTCTTCCCATCTAGACGTGTATCTGAAGACCACGTGGGGATGAAGAGAGACCTGTGGAGTGAAGTACATAAAGCCTTTATCTCAAATGGATGGATGAAAAGCCACCTTAAGACTTTTTTCGCCCCCCTTTCTGGTGACGATGTACAAAACCTTACCTGATTGCTTGCATTTCCAAAGTAAAATAAAACTGCGATATCCCTCCCCCAAAATGTTTTCGCTGATGTTGAAAAGTCCCAGAGATGTGGAGGCACAGGACTGAGAGAGAAAGCAAACATGACCGCCTTTTAAATGGTAAGCTGTTGTCAGAAAGAAATACCCCTCTGTTGGAACTCATCACTGGTGCTAATCAATTAAGGTGGAATTTCAAAATGTATCCAAGAAAAGCGTCATATGATTGGTGTATTCAGTATTTTAAAGAATCAAAGAAACAGAGAAGTATTTGTTTAAGAGGTTTCAGCTCAATAATGCGTATCAAACTAAGTATTTGAACTGACTCAGCAAACTAGATTTAAGACACTGAATCTTTATTTACTGTAAAAGGAAAGTAAACCCTTTTCAATTCTAAGGCTTTATAAATCAGGGATCAATAAAAATACAACATCATCCGGGGTTCGAATCCAGGCAGGACTCTGTGGAGTTTGCATTCACCGTCCAAAAACTTAAATGGGGTTAGTTTAATTGGTAATTCTAAACTGGCCGTAGGTGGGATTGTGAGTTTTCGCCTCTCTCTGTGTTATCCCTGTGACAGACACAGAAAACAGACTCATCATAAGCCCAGCAGGATGCCGAGGTCCTGTGGGTGCAAAACAAGCCCAAATAATCGCTCCTCCACCACCATGCTTAACACTTGGTATGAGGCATTTGTGCTGATATGCTGTGTTTGGTTTTCAAGAAATGTGGCATTGTGCATTAAGGCCAAACACTCCACTTTGGTTTCATCTGGCCAAAGGACATTGTTTCAGAAGTTTTGTGGTTTGTTCAGATGCAGCTGTGCCAACCTAAGCCATTCTGCTATGTTCCTTTTAGAGAAAAGAGCGTTTGTCCTGCAACCCTTCCAAAAAAGCCATACTTTCCTTTTGAACAACAATGGCCTGATCTGAGTGCATTTGCCGGGATGGCCACTCTCAGCAAGACTGGCAAATGTCCAGAATGTTTTGCAGTTGTGAATAATCTAGCTCACTGTGCTCAGTGATGGACTTATAACCGTTTCCAGACTGATGGAGAGCTTCTTTAAGATCATTCCTAATATTAAACTATAAATTTCCTCCTTGGCATTGTGCTCACACCTGAAGGTTCCACACCAGCAAACAGCCAAAACCCCTGCTTTTAGAGTTGCTCGCACTTACTGTGTGATGCTGATGTATTCATTACAAGCACTTGATCAGCATCACCTGGCTGCTACTTACACTCTCAATTCCTAGGGAAGCATTAAAAGGATGTGTTTAGCGTTTCACACACTATTTCTGCATTTTGCCTTAGTTTGTGTTGACATAGCGTATGATCATATTTGTAGTTCTTTGAGGTTGTATTTATCTAATTTTAAGCTTTGCTAAGGATTGACACTTACTTCCTTTTTTCACATGACTGTATGTAGCTGTATTTAGCTTTTCTCTGAAAGATTTCTTCATTTTCTGCATTAGAATGGTTATTATTACGACTGTCTACTGTGTCGTAGATGTAACAAAATCACAAGAGCAATTTTTTCAATTAAATTTATAAGACACTCGTTAAAAAGATTCTTAGATGTATAAAAATGTAAAAGTCCCACACAGTTTTACATTCATTATGTATTTATCAACTACCATCTGCTGCTTCCATTCAAAGCAGTTCATCATATTTATATCCTCTCAAAGGCAAAATCATTATCTTTGAAGAAACTAGAAACTCCATCTGCTGTCAGTGCGGAGTAACGAATCTCAGCTGTAATGATCTTTTGCGAGTCTGCAGCTGGAATCCAAAACTTGCTTCCACAGGTGAGATGACTGTAATTTCAGCACATCAGCACTGTGGATTTTCTGGTGCTTTCCGCAGGTCTGCGCTGTCACCTGGTTACACCGACTGTCAGGTTATTAAACCAACAGCTGATTGGGCTTTTTCACAGGCCTCGAAAGTGCTGGAGTATAAAAGACAAACCATTTCTCAACAGCCCATTTCCTCTTTTCCAGTGATCTCGATTCCTCTTTTAAAATTGTAATCAAAAAAATAAGGTGGTACACAATAATATGTCTGTATGTCTGTTTAGAAATGCCTATATAAATGCGACAACAGACGCATCTCGTTTCATGTGTTGCTGAAACTGCAAACATGAACATTTATCCATGATTTGTTGTCTTGTTTATCATCTTAACCTGCACTTACCACTAGGAGGCACACTATAGCAACACAAGGTGGTTGCTACCCTACATATAAGTCAAATGAAAGGCTGTTCTCTCACACATGAAAAGAAAAGAAAAAGCTGAAATCATTTAAATGTGCAGTCGGGCTCTGTGTTGGCCAGCCAGCCAGTTCTCATGTAAACCATGTGAAAGCTAGTCATAACTTCCTGTTTTCACAAACAACCATAAAATAAGCTGAGACAAGACGCACTCTTACACACATGCACACACACATACACACATATATAAACATACTCCTGCTGACCCAAACCAGGCCCAAATGAGTGCTGCCAGTTCCTCTCATGTGGTCTCTCTGTGACGCTAGCTGGTCTGACTGCTAGATTAGTTTCTCCTCACAGCTGCTTGCCATCCCCGGGCCTGATGAAAGGCTGCCTGTCTGTCAACACAGGGACAAAGGCACAGAGGCCTTGCCACATGTGTAATTAGCATTGCTTCACAAAGATTATAGATCATCTCGTGGAGATAAATGAAGCCTTGGTTGTGTTTTGTCAATCCCCCCCCTAAAATAGGAAAGTTGACCAAGAGTAACCACAGAATGCAGGATGGCAGCCATCCGTGAAAAAAATTAGATGCAAAACATATTTAATTTCAATCAAAATAGTCTTTCAGTAATTCATTGCAATAGATTTGATTCATATGTACATAATTTTTCTGTTTTTTGCAAAGCTGCATACATATGGCGGGGCTATAAATTAACAGTTCATTAAAACTCCTGTGTGCGCTTCGCCCGCTGTTAATGGCACCACTCGACTTCACAAAATCCACACAATAAACCAATTGACAGCATATTCATTCGTCTTTGAGAAACAGATGAAATATATACAAGCACTGATCACATGTGAAACTTCTGAAATACACACAAACAATCTGCCTCGTAAAATCTTTTTTTTTTTTTTTTAAACAAAACCATTATTATTAACAAACATCTGACTTTTCTTCATTAAGGCCTGGGCATTAAAATCGAATAAAAGAAATCACTAATAGAATAGCTTATCAAATGCATAGCATTTTGTTTCAAAGACAAAAACTGCACTTGTGTTGCAGTAGGGAGAAAATAAAGTCTACAAACAAGCTAAACAAGCATCGTACCAAAACTGGACGTGTCTCTTAAAAAATAAACAGATCCTGCAGGCAAGAAAGAAGAATTCACTCATTGATATGTTTAAAATTCTGTCCAGCCAGATCTTATTGTGGCTTGTATATTCAAAGTTCTACGATACAATTAATAAAACGTATGTTCCACACGGTGGATATTCCGTTACGCAAGTATCAAAATCATCCAGACTTATAAAAGTTAAAAACTAAGAGTGTACAGATGTTACCTAAAGCAAGTAATCAACAGAAATGTGTGGGACATTAAATACTTTGTAACTTCTTTGTATCGAGACCAAGCTGTAAGTTCCATGCAACAATAAAAATATTATGCACCTGCAGTATGAACTTCCACATCCATTTCACAACAAAATTCCCCATCACTGTCTGGAATGGAGGGAGTTTCCATTTGAAAAGGCCTGCAGCTTTTCTTTTTTTTCCTGGGAATAGATTCCCGTGGCAAGATTCAGTGACTAATGTCTGAAATAGGCCAGGTTATAGATGGTTCATTAGTAAGACAACTGTGGAGACACAGAGTCAGATTCCCAAAAGACTGATCTCTCAGTTACCTGACGTATCACTTTAAAATGACTTTACACCATCCTTTCCTTGTTTTTACATGGAAAGCAGACATGACAGGACACATTTTGTTTTTAATTATTACTACAACTTATTTGATGTACACCTCTTAGCCATAACACTAAATCCACCATTCTGCCAAAAAAAAAACCCAACTCTGCTGTGCATGCACATGAGCCCACTGAGGGTGTCCTGTGGTGTCTGGCCAGTGGGTCCTTTGAGTCCTGTGGGTTGTGGAATGAAGCCTCTCCAGATCAGGCTTGTTCTTGCTAACTCAGCAGATGTTTGATTGGTCTGCCATTTGTTATGCCAAGTTGTCAAGCAGTTTTTCTGTTGTGACAGGACACTCTGTCCCGTTGGAGAGAATTCTGTCGTCAGGGGACACCGTTGCCATGGAGGGATGTGACTGATCTTTAACAATGTTTAGGTGGGTGGTATGAGTCAATGGAAGAGGACCCAAGATTTCCCAGCAGAACATTGCATTGTAACAAGATAATCAACATGATTCATTTCAGCTGACAGCAGTTTGATGTTGTGGCTGATTGGTGTAATCAAAAGATAACATAAGCGCCCGGACTATGGCGACGATCTCTGGAGTGACATAAAACATAAAGCAAAGCCACTGGCTGCTTTCACTTTCCCAGTGATTGCTCCTCCATCGCTTCCTGGACTGGCAGTGTCTCATCTTGCAAAGTGCAGTGGGAAATGTAGTCTCCTTGTGATCTCAAGCTGCTCTGAAAAAATGGAGCAGTCTCAGTGGCTTCTTCCTGGACAGGGTTGCCGAAGCCATCATCCCGCTCCACCTCGTCTCTGCTGTGAGACGTCTGGCTGACGCAGACAACAATGACGTCACCGCTAAAGTTCATCACTTGACCGCTGGAGATGAAGGTGGTGTTGTGGTTCCCAGACACCTGACCTAAATAGAAAAGTAACACAGAGGAGGCGTAAATGGTTAGGAGGCTATTTATAGATGATGTCTGAGAAAATCTTTAGTTTCACGTGAAATTCATAAACACTGGTATAGAAGATGCCGATGCAGTAACAGCCTATTGTGAAATTCAACGAGATGTATCGCTATAATTGTAGGGTTGTGTAGGACTTTCGTTTTTCCTGTACAAACAGGCTTCCAGAGCCCTATTTCATGACACAAGTGAAGAAGGGACCAACTGTTGGCTAACCTCATGTGACAAATGGACAGTGGGTGTAATGACTTTGCAGGATGACCACAAAAAGGCAACGGCTACAGAGACCGCCATATCATATCCTTCTCGACATAGTTAGAAGTGCTGGAGACTGACGGAGCTAAGTGAAACTCAAGACCACTAAGGAGAAGCAATTTGTCACACGTTTGGGGGTTTTAAGGATTCAACTGAACAATTTTTAAAAATGTGACACTCCATCCACGAACATCTCAGTGTCTAATCTCCATCCTACAGTTGCCTTCCTTCCAAACACAAACTTGCATCAATACCCTTTGTGCCAGTGCCTGTATATTGTTCACCTACAGAGTTAAACCAGCCAGGTGAATTAGGAAATAAACAGTTTTGTTTTGTAAATCGCATTACACCGCATCAAACCTCTGGTTCCTATTTTCTCCAGCCTCCTGTCTGACTTTCCAGGCCAAACCTCCATGACTCACAGCTTATGTTCCATCTGTTCACACATATGCGCACACACACACACAGACACAGACACACACTACAGTAAATGTAAGAAAATGCACTAACAGGCATTTTCACACCTACACATACACGTCTGCGCTCAAAAGCACATGCAGCCAAAGGCAAACGCTACCACAGACTCTCAAAACGTGTGTGTCTCTTTTTCCGTATCCAATCGCATTTCCCGGAATACCAGTCTGAGAGGGCAAGCTTGAAAATATGCCATTTCACCACAGCTCTGAAAACAATGCTCTGAGGAATCTGCTTGGGTCTTCTGTTTATCCTCTCTCAGTACCACGTTGATCTTTTTGGACACCCAAAAACTGCTCTGACAGGGGTAAAACTGAACACTAGTAAAACCCCTTACTTGTGCACATTTTCTATCAGAATCTGCCTATTTTTTCACGGATAGGTGCCAGCTTAAGTCTTTGATTGTCAGACTAAATGTGGGTCATTAGCCCTATTCAGTTGACGCTCAACAAAGGCAGGCCCAAAATTGCCCTGAGCCGGTCAGTAGCTAATAAATAAAACTAATGTGCACTGGGATGGCTACTGTGCGTGAGACAAGGGAAACCTCTGAACCTTGCCTAACCTTTAAATAGTATAGGCGGGAAGTCCTTGTAACAATTTTCATTACTGCATGATGGGAAACTGTGTTCACTTCAAGCCAGCAAATGTGTAATTAAAGTAACCAGTCATCAGTGAGAGTCCAAAAAAAAGGCTTCACAAGTTGGTGTGTGTGTGTTTTTGTTGGGTTTGAGAGGTTATAAAAGCATTACTCAAGCTGAGCACATCTTGGTTCGATTAAAGCTGCGGTCACTTTGCGCAACCCTATGGAACTCTGGGTAAACAGGAGTTTTGTACTGTAGATGGCATACTCGACACTGGTGCACACATACACAAAGAGCAGTGTTTGTTAAGAGTGCGGTTCTGGTGGTTCACTAGCACATCAAACACACACACACACACACACACATATCTTTTTCCTGCTCCCTGTGTGGCCCCGCCAAAATCCAGGGTCAGATTATCAATACTGGCTTTAATAAAAGCTATTTCTTGGAAACAATCACACAAATGGCATATTTTTACGCTGAGACCAATCCTCTGTCTATTCTGTGTTCGGCTAATAACGTTTGAGCTCGAGCTGACCACCGTCTCTATCAGACTGCTAAGATATTACTGCTTTTATAACTAACCATAACCGCTAGGAGCTCGAGGCACAGAGAATAAATGTTTCCCATAGATTTTTCTCTTTGGCAGGACCGTAAGGTCTGTGTGAGAACAATGCATGCTCAACCCCGTGACTGTAAAACTTTCCATTAAAACCAATCTAAATTTCATTCTGTTATTCTTGGTGGCTAGTCCCACCTATGCTGTGGAAAGAGAACACTGCTATGTGGTGTATCCAATCATGTACGGGTATGACCCTGTGGCAACACAATGGCGACTGCCTACACAAACAGCGAACACAGAAATCCACCTGGCAAACACAACTGTGGTCCTGCAACCTTTGTAATGAGCCATTATCCCCATAGCGCACAACCACTGTGCTTTTAGTTTTTAATGACGCTGCTGAGCGGTCACAGCAAAAAAATAGCCAGGAAATAGCCAGCTCCAAAGCAGCTTTTCATTACCCCAAGAGGAGTAAAAATAGACTTGTGACTGTGCGACTCAACTGAGTAATTTTTGCTTAGGAAAAAAAAAGTAATATAATATAATATAATATAATATAATATAATATAATATAATATAATATAATATAATATAATATAATATAATATAATATAATATAATATAATATAAGCTTATAGACAAAAGTGTACATTAATTTTAAAAGCCATAATTCTGTCCTGTGAACACTTGATGATTACTATTAAGTTACTATTATTACTTAATATTTCACCTCCCCCGCTTCATAGTTTGGAGCTAGTACCTTATCAGTTCTTTTTTTCCTTATCATTAACATTTTTTTTTTTGGCTTCTTATATGATCAGTTCTTGAAATTTCATGTACCTGAGGTAAGATTTGGATCAGCCAGCTGACTCTGAAGGCTCTCCGGCGAGCACTCCAGTTCTGACTCCTGTGAAGAGAGCTTGTTGTCTCTGCTGTCCCCACAGGGAACTCCCTGGTCTTGCTCTGGGCCTGTGGCTTCAAGAGGCTTGTCCATGTAGAGCTCTCCAACAGACGAGGATGGCAACAAGGGGGTGACCGAGGTCATCGCAGAGGTCGTACTGTGTTCTGTTGATGTGGAGTCTGTGCTCATCAGTCTGTACAACCCCTCCCATTTAGTTGGCGATCTATCTTTCAGGTGGAATTTGAACTCCGGCGACATCTGGGACAATGGCAGGTAGAGTTCAGGAAGCGGACTGGTTGAATGGACGGCGGTGGAGGTGTGAAGGAGAGGAGGAGAAAGAGAAACAAGCGGTGCGACACCTGACTGACTTGGGGATATTTTCTTGAGATTTCCATCTTTAACCTCTTTCCCACTTCCACCTCCATCCCTCTCTCCATCTAGCCCTCCACATGAGCACGATCCCGGTGTTCCAGGGCTGACAGCCTGGCTACAGTCCTCATTCTCCCCTACTTCCAGGGGCTCGTGGACAGGAATGACACACATGCAAGAACCTGTCAAAAGCCGGGACACGCTCACGACCTCTTCTTCTTCCGACACCTCTTCTGGTTCTCCAGATCCTTTGCTCTGATCCTCCATTGGCGTTTTACTCTCAGTCCCTCCTTTCTCTGTCATCTCTTTTATGAAGGGCAGAGAGATCTTTACATCAGGAACAGAGATGGGCAAGGTGCACGAGGAGTGGTCAGCGGGGCTGGAGGGTGCTTGGTCGATAAGTTTGGTCACCTCACATGGTGTGCATTTTGGGGCACCAGAACCTCCTCCTATTCCTCCTCCTGCTCCGCTGTGGTAAAGAGGAGCCAATGTCTCCTAGAGTGAAGAAAACGATAAAAGAAGAAATTATTGCAAGTATGCACGTAAGATGATGTTAGATATGTACAGGCTCTTTGCTTCAATGGAAAAAAATTTGTCACAAACAATAGAAAAAGTAGATGAAACAGCTCGCAATAAGTTTAGTTTCTATATGTATTCGGTTTTGTTTGGGGTTTTTTTTTTTATTCTAACAGAAATTCCACCTTACCTGTTGTATCCGGGTCCTCTTCAGATTCTGGACACAGGATCGCAGATTTACTAGGAAATGAAACAACAAGATGTAAGTACTGAAAAAAAGTGCAGGAAAAAAAAATGACACAGTATTTATGAAAGTAAAAGTTCACGTTTTTGTGCCAACGTCTACATCTATGTTAAAGCAGTCATACAGGCAGAAGAGGAAGGTTCATAGAGGATCTCGACCTACCGGAGAGCAATTTCATTTTGTCCTTGTAGCAGAAGAGAAGCAAAATGAGGAGACACAGAATGATAATGATTGACAGGACTGAAACTATCACCCAGGAGGACATAGGAATGACCGTTTCACCTGTAAGAAAGACAATTATTGAGCTTGCTTTTAGTCTACAGTTTTTTCCCTCTCCACATTTAGTGTCACATTTAAGCCTCTAAGTAACAGAAACGATGTTGTCACATGGAAAAAATATGACATTGTATATGTCCGTGTCTTTCCAAACTCACGTGGTCCACACTCTGCATCGGCTTCAGCACTGCCTTGCTTGATCTCCTTGCTGCCCTCAGCCTTGCAACTGGGAAAGAGGAAGAAGAAGAAGAAGAATATTTATACAATGGGAATGTAGTTAGTTTTTTTGTTTTGTTTTTTTTTAGTTTTCCCTTCTACTCCACATTTTCCTACCAACGTGCTCGACTCGCAGTTCTGCAAAGATAATATCAGAAAGGCAGATGGATAGAGAGGAAAACAAAATTCTTTCTCTCTCCACCGTCATCATCATCATCGCCGATGATCTGTCAGGTCTGGCTGGCAGTGGAAGCTGATGTCTGCTCCAGCCAGGGTTCCAGAGGAAGTGGTGAATATATTACTCATAACCACTGCTGGCTGCCGGTAGGGACGGCTGCCCAACTGCATTTTCCCTTCACAATATGTCAAAAGATTCCAGGCTAAAAACATGTGTGTGCACGTGCGTGTAAGCGCTTACTTTGTCCACGGTTTGCACGGTTCGTCATCGTCCTTATCAGAGAAGAATCCTTTTGGACACGGCTCACACACCTTCCTCTGATCTATAATTAACAACACAAATCGTAATCTCGGATTTACAAGTTGTTTGTAGGGACTTGTTATAAATGGGGGACGTTCTGTGTTGTGGACTTTCTCACCATGCTTTGTCTCAAGTCCAAGTCCCGGTCGGCAGGTGGGTATCTTCTCACAGAACTCACAGTTGATGGGGTAACACTGGAAGCCACTAACACAGCGACATGGCTCCTCTTCTATCAGGTTTCCATTATTTGTCATAAAACCCGACTCTGTAGATTTAAAAGAAAAAGACAAAGGTACAAATGAGGCCACATTAAAGTTGAATGATAAAAGTTTTAGCCCTTTTTGGAGGAAAGCCTTCATTATTTCAGCAGGACAATACCAAACGACATGGGGGGAAAAAAAAATCTGACCTACTGAAAATATCTGACCCATTATTAAATGAGGCAAACAAAGACCTTAATTGTTGAACAGCTTAAAACTTTATTGAGAATGAATTTAGCAAAAACGTTCAGATTTTTTTTCGCCAATATGCTCCCCGAGTCCTCAAAGTCATATGGGGAGTTTTAAAAAGACGAGGCGATCCAACACAGCAGTAAATGGCAAATGGTCTGCACTCTGTTAACGTTTACACAGCTTCATGAGTTTTTGGAAAAGGGGTTGCAAAAAAGAAACTAAAACATTAAAAACATCAGTTTAAAATTAAATACTGTTGACTGGAGAGTATTCTTTTATGGTGTAGCTGTGACTGTAGAGCATGTTTGGAAAAGTTGTTTGATCTTTGTTCTTCAAGTAACCACAGGTTGCCAAATTAATAAGCAAAACATTTTTATAATTAATTAATTTTTTAGAATTGAAATTTTTAGAAATCAAATGAATGGTATTTGTAACAAGTAAGTCGTGAAAAATGTATTTAAATGTATGGAATTGATAAATAAATGAAGGTACTCACTCGGATCACAAAACTTCTGCTTAAGACAGCGATAGGCATTATTCAAGCTGGGTTGATATTCCCCGTGATTGCATCTAAGACATACAGTCTGATCGGTATCAGTGCAGTCTTTAAACACATATTGGCCTAGTGGCAAAAAGAAAAGACAATGGGTGTTAGGCAGAGGATTTAAGAACCCAGCATATATAATCACAATGACACAGAAAAGCCTAATTAAATAGAAGAAAACAAAAGAGAAACTGATAAAACCGGAGCTCCCTTCTTCTTTTTAAGCAGTTGATATATTTAGCAGTTTGTGTGCGTGTGTGTGCGTGTGTATCCACGCATTTGTGGAAACACATGGACATGTCTGTGCCCATTTAAGCCAAAAAGATCTGCTTTTAAACATCCTTCCTCTTTTACTTTAGAATATTTGTGAATGGAAAGCTATTTTTACTTTATGCTGACTCCACAGAGGAAACCAGATATGCATCCACTATCTGTGTGTGTGTATGTATGTGTGTGTGTGTGTGTGTGTGTGTGTGTGTGTGTGTGTGTGTGTGTGTGTGTGTGTGTGTGTGTGTGTGTGTGTGTTACCTGGTTGACACTTGTTGCAGCATTTGGAGTCTTTTAAGTATTGTGTTTCTTTACATTGAGGTTTGGAATCTGCGTTCTGTAATGAATGAAGACAAAAGATAAGTTTGTAACAGTTAGTAAGAGGTATAATGTTTGAGTCAGGACCAGGATGGTAAAAACATTTTCAAGACATGCCCAGAAATTCTTTCCATGCTCTCAGAACACCTGAGCGCAGCTCTGAAGCCTCCAGACCAGAAAAAACAAAGTCCACATACACAACAGGGAAGCAACAGGAATGATATAATATCCATTCTGGCTGACATTGAATAATTAATCACTTGCAAATACTCTCCTAGCCGTCAGTTCTGTGCTGTAAAATAAGAAAATAAAGATTATTTTATAAAGACTAGATTTCTAAAGGCCTTCTGTTCTAACAAACCACTATGCAAAGTTTCCTGCTGTCACGCAGCTAAACACAGCTCTCAATCCAGAAAGCATGGAAACAAACTATGAAACATCTTTGCATCTCTTTATAAACAATAAACGCTCTATTGAAAAGGTTACTTACTGTACTGACCTCCCAGCCACTCTAAATTAAGGGCTGGAGAAGTCCTGGCCACACTGCTGAATTAGACAATTTGGCTGTTATAACAGAAATGATGCCAAAACCACAGTGTCTATATATGAATGTAGAAAAATACAACCTATAGGCCTGCCTTGACTCTGACCTTGAATTGACCACCATCATTTTGTCATTCAGTATAAGCTTCATCTTCCTTACTACTAAATACTGTAATTTGTACTGTAATTAAATTGCTGGTGTTGCAGAGGTTCAGAAAAGCTTCGCCAAAGTTTTCCTTTGGGAAGCATATTCACAATTTCTTTTTGTTCATTTGATTTTTAATGGAAAAATCCCCGAGCTTACCCCAGCAGTTCAAATATACAATACTGGACTCAACACTGTTTTCACACCCTTCTCATCCTCCCCTGTCTTCTTTCTCACACCTCTGTTTAGACTGTGTCAGTCTTTCCAACTTCAGACCACGACAGCGCAACATGAACACTCTCAAGCTTTTAATTACCTCCACTCAGACTCACACATCAGCCAATCTTTGTTTTATAATCTAACCAGAGGGATAATCATACACAGTGCTCATAGCTCAGACCGCAGCACTAATGGACACCATATGCTGCAGGAGACAGAAGTGACAGAAGTAGGAAAGATTCCCATGCTATTAAAAGGCTTGAGTCTTTGTATAGATAGATAGATAGATATGGCTTTTAATATGCACAGCTGGACCAGAGCGCACAGGAAACCAAAGGAATGCCGGGAATTGTGTTTTTGTTACCGCCACATCCAAACATTGGGTCTCAGTTATGCGAAATAATGTGTTTTGATTCACTAAATATATAATGGATGCAAAAGAAAAACAAGTGACCCACCCTATATGATTATAGGTTAACATAATGGTAAACATAGCACATCCGACCTCAGAGCTAACTTGATGCGCTGCACGTACTCAGATATGAAGTTATAGAAAAAGAAGATGAAGGGAAGTGGAAAGCATATGGATGGACAGAGTGGGCAGGACTTGGTGAAGCTTAAGAACAAAGAGGTATTAAGAGTTCCACCCCTTCAGCGACATGTCGCAACTGCCCCCTAGCTGGTTTCCGAGCTGTTTTGTTTATCTTTTACAAAAACATTCACCGCCGTGTGTGACCCTATCAAATGCAGAGCGCATTCCATAAGCTTTCAGCGGACTAGAGAATTTGCATAACGGCCACGGCAGCAACAGGCTCAAAGCCAAGAGAAGCACACTGCAGCTCATAGGCCTCTTGGGTTTTTACTGATTCACGATAAGATGCTGTAAAAGCATATTGCACAACAACTGGATCTTTGTATAATGTTTGCACCTGTGATTAGTTTTTTTCTTAACAGCCATAAAAGCAAATACCCTAAATGCCACCTGCATAAATCAAGACCTGATATCTCATAACTTTGATTATAAACAGAAAAAAGAAGGGACTAAGTTGTCTTAAAAATGCATTTACAAGTAACAGAAGGAAAAAACACAAAGAACAGCTGTTAAATTGGTGGAAACTGGTGACAGCCAATGACGTATGAATAGAAAAAGATGCAAATAATAGAAACACAACCCAAAAATCAAGGACGAGCAGGTGCTGCAAAAAGTTAAAAGAATATGTGCTAATTGCTTTAATGAAACCTGATCCAGAGCTCATAGGCAGTGCACTGCTTTTGAAACCAGAGGTAGTCATAAATCTGATCTGGTACTTGATGGATGGATGGAACTTGAAGACGTAAATAATTATTGGTCAAATATTAAATGAAAAAAGTCAGGGAAGAGGCAGCAAGATGTTGCTAACAGATAACTGGAGAACACGAGTGCATACAAGTAGGGATGAATGCATGACTGGCTTGAAAATCTGGTAAATAAAAAGTTCAGGAGCCTTGTTTGTGGGCAGGCGAGCAATAAACCCAACAAAGCACAGTTCTTCATGATATATTGACTTTTAAGCTCTGAACATCTTGAAGCAATTGTGCATTGCTCAATGTCACAAAGACAGTTTGAAATGAACTCGGAATGTATTGGATGAAGTGGTTGCAAACCAAGAAAAAGAAGGGGAATTCTTTGGGAATAGTATGAGTCAGTAATGGCAAGACCATGGTGAGAACAAACCAAAGCCAAGGGTTTGCAATGTCACCTTAAAACGTAGTTGAAAAATATTCCATCCCTCCTATCCAGGCAACTGTCTGTATCATGTGTTTGCTTTCTATTGCCACTGCTGCTGATAAAACTTTGACTTATTTCATAGACTTTTTGGGGAAAAGAAAAAAAAACTATATATTTCTTTTGCGCAGTTGCCTCCCTGGATCACTGCATTGACAAGTAAAATGCCCCACAAGCATTTTCTCTTGCAACACACCTCAGGAAAGAAGAGCGTGCGTTCCAGTCAAAGTCATGCTGATGCTGGCTTACGGTAATGCAGGCACACAGGCAATGATAGATCATTGGTGCCCAACAGTCCCACCACTCCAACCACATCTCATAAACTTCTCCACCTGGACAGCGTTAGCTGGTTGTACTAAACAACGGCGTGGACAACAACATGCCATCGACTATATTCACTCTCCCCTTCAAATTACTGTGGCAGTGCATCAGCTGAGACATTAGGTCATTTTTAAACTCTGTACATCTAATTAATAGGGGATTTTTAGTGTGTGCTTCTGAGGTATGTTACGAATAAGGCTACGATAAAACTGAAACCAGGAAACTACAAAAAATATATGTAAAAGTTGGTCGCGATATGCAAAATAGAGATCCTGCTGTGGCCCCTGCACCACATTTTTAAACCTAGCCTCTGGCGGATCTAATGAGGTTCCTGATGAGCAACTTGGACGTGGAAAGAATACTTGGTGGAGGGAGAAGAACGTCCAGTTGCCAGCGGCTTTTCTGTGGTCAGAGCAGGGGAGAAGTGGCTTCGGCCCAAATACAGCTGTTTCTAGTCAGTGTCTGTGCGTAAAAAAGAAAAAAAAAAACAAAAAGCAATGTTCCCCACATTTCCTTCGTCCCTCATCTGACCAGTTCATGCAAATCCTGGTGTGTTGACACATACTCGGGTTTACTGTTACATATCTTTTGCCTAAGATAACTAAACCACTGTTAATCTCAGTAGGTACTTTAGTATGAACTTTCTCATTTAAAGGGACCCCGATAACCAGAGAGAAGCAGTAAACAAGAGACCTACAGGCTTCAAAGGTGACCGTCAACTCATTTGATATCAACTTCTTAGCTAATTAATGGGGTAAATTTTTATCATTAATAGTGGGTAAAACGCGTTTTACCTGTGCGTAAAAGGTGACAAGGACACACGTAATCCAGCCGCGGAAAATCCAGTTTGTAGAAAAATTTAATCTCATCTCTACTGATTTACAAAGACGACTTCTGAGGCAAACTTTTCTTTATTAGCCAATAAACAAAGATCCGATCCCCGGACTCTTTAAATGTCCTCACTGCAAATCAATTCTTCTTGAGTGCGTAAATGTGGTTGAACCTCCAAACATCTCACTGGACATCGCGACTTCATTCCCGGTTAGACAGCTGCAGTTCCCCTGCCCGCTCCTCTCATCTTGCTTCTGCTTTTCACCCACGCGTAGTGAAGAGAGTTGCATGCAACAACTTGTAAAAAATGAGTGACTTACCGAGAGTGGACTCCTCCCACGTTCGTACGCAAAGAACGGTTCCACCCCTCCATCTCAGCCCTCCCGATCAAGCCGGAGAAATTATGTGTTTGACATTTAGTGCGCCCGACTGTGAACCACCCCTTATTTCTCAGGTGGATGGATTTATTGAAACATGTGCAAACCTAAATCTACATTCAGTGCAGGTAAAAACAGAGTTTGTACAATTCTAACGAGCTCGAAAGTCAACATTTGGTATGATCAGCTTTATTCTTCAACACAGCCTGAACTCTCATAGGCAAGCTTTCTTCTGACGTCTTTAGGCAATCTTCAGGATTAGTTCTCCAGGCTTCGTGAAGGACATTCAGAGCTCTTCTTTGTATGCTGGCTGCCTTTTGTTTCTTTTTCTGCTGCTTCAATGATCCATGACACTATTGTGTGTTTTTCTCTGAGGTATGCTTTAACTGGATTGGCAGTGTGTCTGTGATCACTGTCATGCAGAAAAATCAAGCTATTGCCAATTGGATGTCTTCCACATGGTGTAGCATGGTGGATAAAAATCTGACAGTACTTTTCTGTGCTCACAAGTCCATCAGTTTTGACAAGATCCCCAACAGGCTATAGGCCTCCCTCACTCCTCTCTTCACCGGTTGCAATTAGTACGCTGCTGCACGCCTTTTATCGGGTGCCAGAATGCATGATCATATGACTCCAGTTTTAGCCAACTTACACTGGCTTCCTGTGAAATTTCGCATTGATTTTAAAATTCTTTTACTCACTTATAAAATCTGAAATAACACTGCCCCTAGCTATTTAACAGATCTTCTTCATTTGCATAATCCTATAAAAGCACTAAGATCTTCTAACCAGATGCTCTTAATGCAACCTAAGTCCAGGTTGAAAACCAGAGGCCTTTGCTATTGCAGCTCCTAGACTGTGGAACAACCTCCCTATTGCCATTCACTCTTCTGAGACTGTTCAGTCTTTTAAATCTCGTTTAAAGACCCATCTTTTTACTCTGGCTTTGATGTAAGATAGTTTGATTATCATTTGGTTGGTTTCTATGTTTGTCTCGTCTTGCGTTGTATTTGTCTTATTTTATTTCCTAATTTGTGAAGCACTTTGATCAAAACTGTTGTTTTTAAATGTGCTATATAAATAAATTTTGATTGATTGATTGAACAGCACCGAATGAAAAACAGCCACAAACCATAACAGAGCCTCCACCGTGCTTTACAGATGGCTGAAGACACTTCATTTCAACCAGATGTTTAAAGTTTGGGTTCATCACTCCATAAGATCTGCTTTCGCTTTCCAGTCCAGTTCTTTTATATTTTGTCACACTTCAGCCTTCCCCCCCCCCACTTTTTCGCTTCATTAAAAAAATGCTTATTGTCATTTACCCTTTCACTAAGACCATGTCTGATAAGGTTTTGGGCCAGATGTATCTCTCAGGTCCTGTATTTGGTTTTCGCAGGATATTTTTCCTAATTCTTAATAAAATGATTTTCAGATACTGTTCATCTGCTGCCCTGCTACTTCTTCTTATGATCTCCACTTCTTCAGTTTCATCATTTTGGGGAATCGTGTTTGGGGAAAACACCTTATTGGTGCAAAAATACTGTTTTGTGGTTGTCAAGCTGCGTCTTTCTGTCCAAAGAACACAAATAGTGTGTTTTTGTGACAGACTGCTAGTAACAAAGTGCCTAAAGTTGCATTTTAAAATTGGATCTTTGCTAAGTTTTCTGTTATATATAGACACACATAGCCCTTGAGTTAGGTGCCTTTTTTATGCTCGAATGATTCATAGGTCAGTCTCAAGTAGCTTAACAAAGTTCAGAAAAGAAAAACATTCCTCTGAAATGGTCAGATACAAAGACTCGACTGAAAATGTGTAAAAAAAAAAGATAAATTAATAATTTAAAAAGCAGAGAATTCTAAAGCCAGGAGAACTATTGCTCAATACCACTTTAAACAAAAGTCTGTCTCCTTGGAAGTAAAATCTAGAGTTGTCAGATGACACTTCCCACATCATTCGTCAGACAGGATGAGCTATGACCTCATGACAGAGATGAATTCATATATCATACACTGGAGCAGGAGTCAAAGCATGTGGTCACTTCTGTACACTTTGCTTCCTGCAGGAGCCATTCATCACTACACATGAGTAGGCTGCGCTCAACATAGTTCCTGGAGCGTGGGTCCTGGAACAACCATGATGGTGTCTTCTCTACAAAAACAAAAGTGTAGCAGTTGCTTCCAGGAAATACTGCAGCAGTTGTCTTTGCCCAGGAAAGAATGAGAAAAAGCTGGAGTTGTTATTTTCCTGGGAATTTGCATGGCAGATCAGCTCAAGCCTACATTGGCAGCTCTAGCAAGGAAATGTTTTGGAGAGAAAAGAACATGTTCTCACAACGACAGTTATGCAAATATTAAATCGAATGTTTATGCCTTGGATGAATAGGGCAAAGGCTGGAGAGACGAGAAGTAAACAGAAAAAGAGAGAATACCCAGAGGGGGAAAAATGACTGAGAAAATTAAAAAAGAAACATAAATTACTCGTTTATCTCTGTGAATGTGCAGCACATTTTGTCTACAAACAAACAAACAAAAAATGGAGAAAGAAACATGCTGAGAGAAGCTGTTTTGTGGTGGGGCCTGCGCAGCTGTTACAGGAGCAATTAAGATTGGGCTCTTAGCAATCAAAGGCCTAAACTTGACTTTGAAAGCGTCAAACATCCACATTAGGTTGACCCCAACAACAAAACTACATTATTATCACAGAAGTCCTTGTTAGTCCCCCCACTTCAAAAACACTTGCAATGTGGCTTGTTTTGATGTATAAAAATGGAGCTCTGCTTGCAGGCAAACACCACGCTGGTTTACAAGCATTATACTTCTAATGACCCGGGTCAGAGCACAGACTGTTCTGCAAGCATGTGGGCTTCGTTGCTTAGCATCACTTATAACAAGTCAAAGTTCACCGAGCTGGCCCTTTTTTAGATGGCACAAAAACCAAAAATGCATCCTTAAACTCACATAAGTCACTGAAAGGTTTTGATTAATGTAACACACACTCGTTCCACAGAACAAAACAGCCAGTCTTGTTTTGAAACCAGATTTTGGAGGAATCTTCATGGGTTAGGGCATGGTCTCACTTGAAAACGGTGAAAAGTGCAACGGGCAAAAAAGGAACACTGTTTTAAAAACTAAAGCCATCGTGTTCCAGCGGTTTTAGGACTGGATCTACATCGCTTCATTTGCCTTTGGAAACAGATGTGATCCGTGAGTCACCACTAACGTGAGTAAGAGCTCCTCTCAGACACAATTTCTACAAATACCAGGAGATTTTTCATGAACAGAAAATACTCGGCTTTGTGTAAGACTACACCTATCTGGATACATGAGTTTTTTGGACAACACTATTCACTCTGAATGCAAATCATAAATACCACAGCACGCACTTACCCACACACGCAGAACAACAGGCACGCCCACAAAGCCACGATGCCATGCCTTAACAGTGTGTAACAATTATTTGTCCACCTGGCGAGTTATCAGTGATGGTGGTTGAATATTAGCTTGAATATGCAAATGCTCTTTATCAGAGTGTTGGCCAACTCGCTTTATGTTCAACCACTAAATAAGATCTTGCAATCACAAATCAATGTACTGGACTCCACTATAGGCCAGTCAGGGCTGTCAAAAACCCATTTGAAAGTTAGAGTCCACACTTCTTTGAGTTCGTGTTCTTTTATAGATTAAGGCCAAAGTTGACCATATCATTACAAAGTCATTTTTCCAAAACATAGCAAGGATTGAGAGATAGTGTAATCTAGATGGCAGATCTGGGCTTTTATTACTGTTTTTTGGGGGGTGTTAAGTTGTTGGGAATGTCCCATAAGATGGACTTTGGTTTGTTGTACTAAGGAGACAATAGGAGACTTGAAACGTTTGAAGTTGAAGCGCACGCGCAGGAGCGGTGTGCGTTTTTCCTGTTAAATGTCTATGTTTTACAGCCTTCTAACACCTGCCGACACTTTGAGCCACAGTGAGAGCTCCTTTATCACAGCGGCGGACAAAAAAAAAAAAGTCCCGACACATGCAGGCATTCAATGAACCTTCCAGAAGTAAATTTAAGTACACAACTGATCTCCATCTTTTATTACACCAAGACACGAATTTCAAATATACATAATGAGTACCGTGTTCTTCAGTTCAGTGTATGGTACATTTATTTACGGTTTCTCTCAGAGCATATCCAAATTGAACAAACGACAAAGAAAAAAAAAAAGAGAAAAGAACCAAATTCCCACGTTAGAAAAAAACAAAGTACAATTATCAGAGACACTGCAACACTGAGAGACACGATGCAACAGACAGAGAAGGAATAATTATGATCAGTGTTCTCTTCAACTTCACATTGCCATAATGGATAAAAAAAGATCATTAACAATAGTGATAATCTCCTTGTGTAGGACTGAATTAAACAAAAGAAATATAGATAATAAACATAATAGTAAAGTGAAGTGCAAATTTCTTTGGAAGTTGGAATAAAGTGTGTTTTTCTTCATTAAGACATAAATAAGTTATAAAATAGAAGCTATCAAAACAAAAACCAGAGACTGGAGAAATAAAGGCAAGACACTTTTCTTTTTAATAGTTTCAAGTAGGCGATACTTCAGAGCCGTACAGAGACACTGTACAAGGCATTCTAAATAATCCGCACAGCCTTTTGGTGGTTCAGACCTTCAGTATAATTAATGCGACTGCTTTCGAACCTTTTGATCCAAAATGGCGCCCATTAACATCGTAAATGAAACCCCCGCGGGCTGTGCTCAGGGTTCTGCTTCCCAAAGACGAGCGAGGCTCTTCTGAAACAAGAAGTACTGCACTAAAACTTAAAACAAACTCCGTGATACCTTTCAAGTCCAGAAATGTCCAGGTAACGAGTTCCTCGTTATCGCTGTGGGTTAGTCTCGATACTGTAGAGTTTCTTCTCATCTCTCCTCTCTTTCTGTTGTGACATGACAATTCTAACACTGACTAATGAAAGCAAATCCTAGTCCTTGATGATGCATCTGTCGTGATTAATAGTTGAGGAGAGGAAAATACGAGCAGAGGAAAACCTCAGAAGCTTTCACTGCGAAAACCATCCCTGTTTAACAAGTAGTCCCGCTGCACAGATTTTAAAATCAATACAACTTCAAGCAAAACTTCTCGAAATCAACTCAACTATACACTTGACTTCCGTCTGCTCGAAGCTGAACATATGCTTTTTTTTTTTACTCCCAGTAAAACGAAATGCTCCCAATGAGCGCAGCGTTTGGTCAGTTAATCGAGATGATGAATCGGTCAGTGTTGGGATTACTTCTTTCTCTGGAAGACGTTGGCCAGCATGGCGCCAGAGGTAGTCAGCTGACCCATCTTACTTAGAAACTTGGTCTTGGCATCCTCACCCACCAAACTGGATGCAATTGACATGGAGCTATGCAAAAAAAAGACAAAGTTAGGACGTGGACATGAGGCATCAGTGAACTTTAGCCATTTTCGATATGAATGTGTTAAAATCAAAATCAAATCAAAACTATGCCAAAAATCCCTCTGCAATCTGTCTGAGCTCACATCACCCTCTACTCCACTTCTTTAGAAAGGAAATACTGTTTGCCAATTCAGCCCCTCCTGATTTTTTACAGTCTAACGGCTCCTCAAGTTCCTCTTTTGAGTTTGTTCGGACTCAAAATGATACAGAGAAGAAGTTGGTGCCAAAGAGCTGCATTGCTCAATACCAGGACAAACATAACACCAACTCAAAGCACTTTATGACCGGCGAAGCATTTGAGTCCATGCTTGTGTGTACCACCTGTAGTTCATGAGCATTTAATATCACATCAAATTTTATAGACTTGAGTTAGAAACTCTAATATGTAATCTCAGTGGTATGGAATTAGATCCATGTTAGGCGATCCTACTTCAACAATTATTTTGGTAAAGAATTCACTGAGTGCAGAATCACATGGTTTTTATAGTAAAATTAAATTAAATGGGGCTTAAAAATGTACAAAACTTTCCAAACCTCTTTTCTCAGAGGTCAGATCTCCTTAAAAAGTAACAATCCGTGTTACCAGTTATGGGGAGAGAAGTTGAAGCCAGACTTGGCAGAACAAGGTAACAAAAAGGCACAAGGTAAGAAAAATCTCTCAGTGTGAGCGCAGAGACTTTAACGGCTGTAACCTCGGGGGAACACACTTTTACACAATCTGCTCGCACAGACCTATACACACTTCCTGCATCTACATGCTCACAAACATACACTTTTTTTCGCCCCTCTTTTTAATGAGCTCCAAATATACATGATCAAAAACCTTTCTTTCGTGTGGCTTTGACACTTACAAATACTCCTAACGGGGGGTACAGAAAACCCCAAAACTCCCACTATATGGGCTCTGTCTTTCACGCTCGCCACGTGGTAAGGATCCTTCGCTACTTCATTCTGTCTTCGTTTGTCGGAGTCTTATGCAATAAAAGCCCATATTTTGACATTCCTTTCAGAAGAAAGTAATGGTGTGAATGAGGGTGCGTTGAGCCTTACCCTTGTGGGTCTGACATCGCTCTGTTTTCCACCTTGATTTCACACTCTTTGATCATTGAGCTGAGAATCACCTGCGAATGAAAGAAACAGATTCAGCTAAAACGTTAAAAAAAAAAAGAACCCCAAACGTTTCTCCATGTTTCGGTTTTGTTCAGGTGATTTTTACCTTTACATTAATTCACATTACTGTGTTTTACCCAACCAGTTTATTTCAGCATGCTGGTTTTTATTGCATCTTTGCCTCTACATTTCTCTATGTGTGTCTTGAGTGTTCAAAGGACGTGGCTGTCATTCATTGGCTGTGTTATGGGATTAACTTTCATGTCTTTAGCTTAATCAAAGCCAGGCTAACAACAGAAACGACTGCCTCTATTCAACAGATTGATAGAAAACACGGGGACTTGCAAAATGGAAACATGATAATTATTTAATCGTGAAGTAAATTAAAACAGAAGCAAATAAAAAGAGAAATTATTTTGTCAATTTTTAAAAAATAGTTCCTGTTATTTTCATGTATTTATTTGGGCAGGGTTAGTCCCCTAAAGGCCTCTAGAGTTCATATGTTTCACAGCGTGAAACCTTTTTTATCTGTTAGAGTCTGGTATGCACAGCTTACAGTCAAGAGTCGATGTCTTATGAATGAAAGAGTCAGCTGATCATTAGTCACCTTGGCTAAATGTTCACATGAAACGGATCGCGTGAGATTCCAAGACACAAATATATACGAGAGGTATGTGTATGAGTGTGTCTGAGAAAGACTGTCTTTTTTTTGTCTTATTTGCGTGAGAACGCAGATCAGTAACAAACAAAAAAAAGAAAAAAAAATGGTAGACGATGTGGCTCATCAATAAAAAAAAAAGCTTTCAGCTGCTCACTTATTCCCAAGCAGTGAGCACATCGGATAGGTCCACATGTTTGAATTAGCAACACCAAAGGAATATAAAAGCATGCAAACGCAATGCTCTACATGTGTGTGTATGCATGCATGAATATGATGTGTAGAGTTTAGAGCCCAACCAATATAGAATTTTAAAGACCAATACCGATATTTGTTTATGTAAATCTTTCACATAGGCCAATATGTTTTTCCTTTCAGGCTTCAGATCTCCTTAACATTTATTACATGTAGTTATTTACGAGTCCTAACTGAGACAGCATCACAATGCATCTTAAAAGTAATCTTGTTTGATCATCACAAAAAAGAAAGATTAATGGTTTACCAAGCTACGCCGAGCTTGAAGTCAGAGTTTCTGTATCACGAAAGCAGCTCTCCATTTAACTGGCTAAATCACCATGGTAACTATTGCTGAACACATAACCTGGTCAGGAGGAGTTTATGTTGACCATGTTTTCAATGATTCTTGTACTTACAGCATGGATGACAGACCATGGAGCGCAGGATAGATTCTCTGCTGGGGTATATGTTTTCTATGTGCAAGCTGTTAATGCCTACCAGCGTACAAATTATAGCAGCACAAACTGTGCATCACATTGTCGCTGGAATGTACATGTTTGATAATGAAGAAAACTTATACATGTTTTTATACTTTACTGGAACTGCAGCTACTAGAACACAGAACTAGAGTTAAACTGCAGTTAAATTGATTTCACATCTGCTTTATTTGGCTGCAGAACATTAACCTTTAATGTTTAAATGAATGAATTAAAAATTTCAGAGCTCTAACGTGCTGCCGTCTTATTTAAAATAAACAGCAGCACTGAGAGCGCACTCGGCATTAAAATAATTAACTCAAATTAAAATGTTTATTTTACCGTTCTCTTTGTCAGACCATTACTGGACTTTCTGAACCATTAATCTTATCAAAATGTAACAATGTTGAATTTTTTTTTTTTAATCCTCATCATCTGATGACTTGTCTGACTGGACTAGGCTGCACTTACAGGAGCACTCGATTTTATGTGATCACACACAGAGCCTGAAGTAGGGCTGCCACAAACGATTATTTTGGCGATTAGTCTACTAATCAGATCATGCATCCCTTGGACGTAAAACGTACAGCTTATTGCACCAGCATGCATCTGTTCTTAAATAACTATCATTAGCTTACAGCTTTAAGTGTTTAAGGTTTGTGCTAACTAAAAATAAAGACAAGATGATAGTTTATTAAATTTTAATGAAATCTGCAGATTGTTTCGGTGGAGTTTAATAAACTCAGCCGTCTGCTCCTTGCTATCTAAAATATAACAGGACACCGAAGTGTATTCTCAAGCATCTCACACTTCTGATAATCAGTTGTTTGCTTGACGTTTATTCAGCTGTGTAAAAACTATAACTTTAATCTTAGCCAAACCGATTTACCCACGAACAAATAAAATACTAAAAAAAGCCAAACAATAACATTTTTCAGTTATCTAAGTGACTTTTACAGCATGTTTAACCTGAGTAGTGAAAGACGGCGGTGGGTTTGAAAACGATTTGCCCGGAGTCTGGTGTTCTCACCGGCTCTAGTGAGCCTAGAACCCTGGCTAGCTATCGAGCTGGTGAGTAACAGACATCTCCGAAAACGTCTGAGTGCTTTTGAAAATATGTGGTGTCTTGATAAACTGAGCAGATATTTGAAGTTTACACAGCTACATTCTCGCCTGAAAAACTTGTTAGACGTTTATTTCGTGACCCAGAAAGAATAATAAGAGTAATATTAAAACTAACTAGCTGCCGCCATTGCTGGAAACTGAGCAGGGCCGCGCTATGAATTCTGGGACACAGTTCCTTCTTCTTCTTTTGCCTTTAACGGCAGCTGGCATCCTTGTACATGCAGTGCTGCCATCTTCTGTTTCAGTCCGTTATTACACTCTCAAATCCTACTACTTATTCCTGTGTCTTTTGTGATCTTACAAAGCTTCAAACGACGCGTCGACTATTAAATTAGTCGTCGACGATTTTGATAGTCGACGTAATCGTGACTAGTCGACTAATCGTGGCAGCCCTACTTCATAGTACAGTGGTCCCTTGTTTATCGTGATAGTTACGCTCTAAAAATAACACGCAATAGGTGAAATCCGCAAAGTAGCTAACTTCATTTTTTTTTTTTTTTTACAATTGTTATAGATGTTTTATGGCTGTAAAACCCCTCACTACACACTTTATACACTTTTCTCCAACAGGCTCGAACATTTCCACACTTTTCTCTCTTGTTTAAAGTTCAAACCTTCGTAGAAAAATAAGTCCAGTACTATAGGATGAAACCAAAGGCACCCGTGGTGCAAAACGTTTCATCGACATTCTTGTGTTTGTTGGACAAAACTTACAAACATACAGTACAGCACTTCAGAGTCACACTGCTAGCGATCGAAGATTTATGTAAATTTGACAAGCTGAACGTATTCTGTACTGGACAGGAGACACGGCACAAGACTGATCGACAACGGTCTACAGCCAATCAGAATGCAGAACAATGTGCAATAAAAAATAAAAAAGCATGCAAAATTGCACAAAAGAAATCTGCGAAACAGCGACACCACGAAAGGTGAACCGCGTTATAGCGAGGGACCACTGTATACTCCTCTGATGGCTAAGCTATGCTACATCTACATTCATGGTTCAAGACTGTCTGCTTTACTTTTTTCATTTTAATTTATTGGTTGTTATGAATGCCAATATCTGTATATCACAAACAACTAATATTGCCCAATATATCGGTCAGGCTGATATGAATGTGCAGGCATGTCTTTGTGTTTTCTCCTGACCTCATGCTCTGGAGAGAGTTGCTCCATGTCAGCACGCAGACACCTGAGGCCAGGCAGGAAATGGTTGACCATCACCTCCTCGGAAATGACTGGATTGAAAGTTAAGGGCTTAACTGAAGTAATGCAGCTATCAGTAACTCAAATGCAAGTGTTCAGTTTAAAGTCCTTTAAAAACTACTTGGTTCTCCACAAATCACAACTACTAAATTAGATCAAACACAGTAAAACAGAAAAGAAAGGGAAAAAAAGACAATAAATGCAATCTATTTCTTAAGACAATACATGCAATTTGAACTTTTAAACTTATTACAGTAAAGTTGAAAGGTTTCTGCTTTTTGTTTTATTTTGACAAAATTGCAAAATGCACTTAGAAATTGTTAAAATCCTCCCATGTTATTATATCCCAATATTCATCCTTCCAGACTATCTTGTTTTTGTTGCTACTTGTATAGACATGTAAACTAAAGAACTGGTGATTCCAAGGTCAGACAGTTAGTAATACTACTGAGCAATAACAGTGTTTCCAGGAATCACCAGATGGGAGGGGTTTACTTCAGGACAATTTAAAATATTTTGCTGCTGATGAAATAAATAGTAATTACAATTAAAAATTCATGAGAAAGTCACTTCATTACTTTATAGCTACAGGGCACACTCCACCCATCTGAGAATGAAAATGGGTTCACACAAACTTTACTCCATGTTCCTTCATCCTGGACTGCACGTGTTCTGCCACCCATCAAACCCAGTGGAACTATATGGGACCAGCGGTGAGCACGTCTTTATTTTTAGGGATGGAAATGTACACTTTCAGAGCTTGTCGCACTGATTACAGGAGAAAGAAGTGCAGTGGGAGGTAGAGGCTCTGAGGTCAGGGCTATACCTCCTGGACACTACTGCACTATAAAATCACAGCCTGACAAAAATCCACAGGAATGAACCTCAACAGCTGCCGTCTATCTGTGTGTGTGTGTGTGTGTGTGTGTGTGTGTGTGTGTGTGTGTGTGTGTGTGTTGGACCTGGGTGGGGTTGGGTTGTCAGTAAAGATGAAAAAGAGAAGGGGGGAAAAAGAGTAAAAGAGAAATAGAGGAAAAAGAATCCGAGAAAAGAGGGATGACAGAAACGGCAGAGATGATATAAACGTGAGTTCTGTCCTGGGAACTGTTCCTAAGGATTGGAGCTGATGTTCAGTCCTTTCCCTCCTCTCATGCACTTTCTCCCTCTCTCATCCTTTCCTCTGCTTAACCAACCCTGTAATTACATCGGGCCCCAAAATGGAGGCAGCTTATTTTTCCTTTCTCCTTCTGCCAAATGATAGTTAAATCCTGCCAATACACACAGTGAACCATACACAGAGGCACCGAGACCACACTGATACATACCAGCACATCTCACAAGTATAGCTAGGAACTAACCGGTAACGCTTAGGGTCTTCTTACTGACTTACAGTTACAACATCTAACCCTGAACCCTAGCCAAACTTGACACAGACTTCTGGTAAATCATTTGGAAACACAGAACTACAGAAGTATTAAAAGGACGAGTGGACTCATATTTTCTCTTTGAGTAAGTTAGTTTTAAGCTATTAGGTCTTATCACGAAGAGTGACAGTTAAATTGCTTTTTCATTTAAGAATGGAAATCCATTTCTAACCAGCTTACATGGACTGTGAACCATGACCTTTAAAAGGATACAGCAGCAGGAGAGGGCGCTGTAGGCCTCAAACAGCTGAGTGGCAATGTCAATCCTCTTGTTTTCAACGCTCTGGCTGTTGTTAGCTAGAGCAAGCTTGTGAAGGTGTGGCAGCACAACTAGAAGAATAGCAAAGGTTATGGTTAGAGCACAGAAAAAGCAGCATTAAACAACACAATGAGGAGATTAAAAAGCATATTTAAAAAATGAAATGTCCTTATTTTTTGGTCATATTTATTCAGCAGTACAACAGAGCATGCTCATATCAAACATGGCCAAGGTTTGGCATAGGTGAGACAGCAAAATGAACAAAATGGTCAGTTTCAGATGCTTTTTCCTACGCGTAGCTCTCAATAAGGACAGTAGGAGCGGATACCCACTATATGGTAATCCCAGACAACAAAGTCCAATCCAGTTGTTCAAATATTTTGATTGTGAGGGGAAGCCAACCAGAAAAAAGTTGGCTTAAAGGAAGTGTGGCCTTTAAGGGAAAGAAACTTAAAACGCCTAGTTACAGAGCATGAGCTGAGAGTCTGCACTCAAGCCCAGTTTAAGGTAAACAGGAATTTTCTTAAGCTGTGAATCCTGCAAAGCTCCTCGATTCGAGTCCAAGAATAAACACATTGAGCTGGAAATTTGAGCATAAAGTCCCCTTTTAAACAGTTAGTATTGAGCTTTTTAATGCATTAGTGTCATTTTCATACACTCGTCTCTGAAGCGTGGTTCTGCGTTGGGCCCAACCCGTCCGAATGTCCTGATGATCTCCATGTGCAAAGAATGCTGATCTTGGTACTGAGGGTCTTCCAGGAATGAAGCCAGCTGCATCTTTACACGCTCCAGCAGCTAAACACACGCAAGCAAAAGTATTTTTATACATTTTAGAATGATGATGATGATTTTAAAAATGCTTTCAATTAATTTCATCACTGTGTATTTTGACAGTTCCCCACCTCTTTTTGAGTGACAGTCTCCATTATGGTACCAAAGGCAGGAATAGTAGAGATCCTCACTGAGCTACAAACAGCAAGAATGCAAGAAAATGCTTTGACCACAGATAGTCAGTTAATCAGTATTTCAGGCATTCTAATTCTCTATTAGCGTGCCATTATAACAGAATAAGAATGAGTCAAACATTATCTGGAAAAAGGTTTTCGGATTCATTTCATAATGTGGGAAACACCAGATTATTGGGTTAACCACATTAAAAGAAGTGAGAAGTGTTCAGGGTATGTCATAAGATGAAAGGCACATAAGGGGTTTTCAAACAGTGCGACTAACAGATTCCAGAATTGACTTAAAATTTTTCATTTGTGCACATTTTTTTTTATTACAGTGCCACATCCAGTGTCAAGCAAGCATTTATACTAAAACCCACAACGAGTCAAAGAATTAGGACTACTGTGGCTAACACATGTTCTAGGTTTTGCATAAATATAGTGATTATAGTGTAATGACACACTAGTAACCACAATGATGACTAAGATGGTTACTGTAGTGCCAGATCAGGCTCTACATTATGCTCAGGTTATTACATGTCCATAAACAGTGAAATTTACATGTGTCAAGTAAAGTGTCAAGTGCATGACCCATCAGTGCTCTGAGTACTTGAGTGACAGAGCTGCTATATAGAGAGTTTGTTTTTGGACTGAGCATCTGAAATGGTGATCATCTGACCAGTAATGATCAATTTAGCCAAGATCTGGGTAATCATCTGACTTGACAGAGTACCAAAATGCTAATTTCTTGCGAATATTATTTGACACACATCTATATTTAAAAATCAGTGGACTATAATTAAAGATAAATACAGTACAGTCATATATAGTTATATCTTTCTCGAAGAAAAATCCAACTACAAATGAAAAGATCTAAAATTCTTAAATCTGCTGTAAAAATACAAAACAATAATAAGAATATCTGACATTAATCACTTGACTTAATGACTGTGATGAATGGAAGTAAGCAAGGTTAATGGGGAGGGGGGCGTTAGAGTGATGTTAAATAATCATTTCACAGTCAGTAGGACTAGAAAAGCCAGAGGTCATCTGAGAGATCATTGGAGGAAAAAAAGAAAGAACGTTTCTCATAATTTCTTTCAACATTAATTGTTAATTTATAAACTGCTAATTGTGGATACGGCAAAATATGCGAAGCCAATTTTTTAAGGCTACAAAGAAAAAAGATACATTAAGGGTTAAATAAATTTGTATTTACAGCACAATTTGAGTGGGTCAAGCATGTGCACCCAAAAATGTATTTCATTACAGAGAACGATGAGATGAATGGGGCTGCATTCCAGCAGTGATGCCACAAATTTCATTAGTGTCGAGTTTGATAGATCCATGCCAAAAAACCCCTTTGAATTATTGTCACGACATGGCTCAGAAGACTGGCTGTTGTTTATAGCGTGCTATGTGTTTACCAGCTTATAGCGTGACACAGGGCTGAAGGCAAATTTGTTTGCTAATTAATCTAAAGATCACCAGAATGAATATGCATAAACATTTTCCTGTTTGACTGGGGAGTGGAGACTTAACTATTTATCCAACCACAAATGTTGTAAGTCAGTGTGAGTCACTGGGTTGAGATCAGTGGTTATTGAATACGGGGGGTAAAAAAGAGAGGCCAGTGAATTCAGGCTCTTACTTCCTCGTTCACTGAATTTTGTGGTGGTTAGAAAAACTGCTGTGTTAGCGAAATAAGACTTAGACTTCTGGCATCATATCGATGCCAGCTCAGCAAGACAGATTCAAGACATTTCTTCTTCTTCTTTTTTTATATAAACACACACCACTGCAGGGATGCAGCCCACAAAAGGACAGTGTTTACAGAGAGATTTTTCTGTGTTGATTGACTCACAATTCAGGCCCACTGCACAGAGTTATAAGGGCTGGAGCCGCCCGGCGATCTACTAATGCTTCACTCATGCCTCGGAGAATCAACTGCAAACCCACCACACAGCAGGATGAGAGAGAGGGAGGGGTGCCATGGGAGGGGACAGAGACAGCAGGAAGGAGGGAAATGTATAAAGAAGAAAGCGAGGTGAAAGAAAGAGGTAAAGGTAGAATAGATAAAATGGAAGAGAAAGAAAGAAAAAAAAAGGATTGCCAACCACTATTTGGAGTCAATCAGAAGGGGCCCTGCTCTCACAGAGTGGGATAGAGAGGAAAAGGAGGAGGGGGGGCAGGTTACACGCAGGCATGCAGGGATTGTGCTGTTGACACATGGGAAATATGCAACCACATTTCTGGCAAAGGACTTATTAGTTGTAGACTGATGAGGCAATGAGAGCTGGCGTGAGTTAGTGATGCAGACTGATGACGTGTACATGCATAAAAGGGTTCACATTGGTTATGCTGAAGAATTACCCCATGGCACAGCCTAAACCTAAACAGGAGCTGCTCCAAACTAATGCACATCAGTGCATTGAAGAATGAAATGAAAATGTATTGGACAAATACTTTATTTCAGTGTTCATATTGTCTTATCTTCTGCTGAATTGGCTCCTGGCAGGTAAAGACTGGTCCAAATGTGATAGTTCTCAGGCAGCAAAGAGAAGGGGGAGAGAGACGCGGCGCAGTTTACTGTTGTTGTTGTTGTTGTTGTTGTTCCACTTACATTTCAGGGTCGGAGGACAGTGTGATGAGAGCCGGCACCACTCTCTGAGCTACCAGCGTCTCATTCACCCCCTTCACCAGCAGCTGATCGGATTGGACAGAGCCAGCCGTGATGTCACAGAGGTGGGCGGGGCATTTGGGACAAGAGCGAGCAACACCGGCAATAAATAGAGAAAAAAAAAAAGGGAAAAAAGCAAAATAAAGAAGGAAAGGAAAGAAAAAGAAAACAAACACAAAAAGATAGGAAGAAAGTGATATACAATGACAAGAACAATAGCTGCGAGGCACGGAACGGCACTGTATGTTTCAAGCAAGTGTGTACACACACACTCGTTCACACACGCACACACACACATGCAATCTCAGGTATGCACACATGGCAAAGCCAACATAGCTAAAATTGCACAAGTATTGTTACAATACAGTGAGCATAAAACAGTGGGCTCTTTCCACACACGCCAGATTATAAAATAGCTGAGAGTAATTTGATCTGGCATCTGTGGTAAAGGGCCACTTTTTGATCCACAGTTTTGGTAATGGTGGACAGCTACACACTATGAAATGGTGACAGTGAGGTGTTCTGGGAAAGAACGAGTACTTCACAAAACAGGGGGGTATGAATACGGCCTACCACTCCTCCTCCCCCAGTTCAGATCAAAAAAGGCCAGGTTCCAATGCTATGCCTAGATTCTCATCCCAGTATTTGACCTAAAGTGTGGACAAACGAGATCTCATGTCTCTTATGGCTTTGGCCAGGACTTTTGCCTTGGGAGGCTGGTTTAATATGGATCCAATCGGCTGAAGAAAACAGAGAAGGTATTGTCTCCCTTTACAAAATAATAGCAGTATTATGTTTCCACAAGATCTGAAATTCTGAAAACATTAAAAAGAAAAACATTCACAAAAAACCATTTCTGATTAAATTATATTTTCCAACAACACTGAAAGGAAACAGGCCTTCAGCTCCTTCAACTATGCCGTACTTTCAGGGTACTGACCTCAGGCTTTTTCTGACATGTAGCAGATATTTATGTTGTCACTACTGGGATGAGTGTGCAGTCAAAGGTCTGAGGGTCTAGTCATAAGGTTGGAACCAGAGCACTGATAAGCTAAATGCTACAGTCTTTACTCACATTTAAAGGGCAGAATAGCTTAATAACAAAGGCATGTTTAACAGCAGCAACAGCAAGCAAAGCTAGCACATGTATAGCAAATATGTAAACGTGAAAATCGAGTCTATATTGTTTATAACTGCACAACTGACCATTTTTAGCTCAGTGAAACTATACATGTATTGATAATCATTATCTACTAACTTAGATTCTTTAACACAATACAACAACAATAACTACATAATAAAAATGACTACAATGCATTACAAATTATTAGGATTTTATCCATAATTGTGCAGCTTCATTAGTCTATATTTTACTAAAATACGTTTTAGTGCAACGTTTCAACTGTGGTACAATTTTTTTTTTAAAAAACCTTTTGTGCTTGTGTGTTTGTACCTCAAACATCCGTGCTGCCGTACACCGGACAAGAGCAGACGTGTGGACCACCCCATACCACAGAACAGTTAGCAGCAGTTCATGGTACACTGGGTTGGCACTGACAAAACACAAAACAAACCGATTAAGTAATCATTAACTTTCAAACTGTCAAGTTAAAACAACAAACAAGTAACTGTATAAAAGAACCTGCCATATTCTTATAAATTGGTGTGCATTCAAACACACACACACACACACACACACACACACACACACACACACACACACACACACAAAGATTAAATATTCATGTGCATGTGTGTTTCAGCTTACCCCAGCTCCACAAAGGAGGCCTTCAGGCTGTCGAGAGGTGCATGGGACAGAGACAGGGTTGTCATAACATCCTCTAGGAAACCCACCAACAGCTTGCGATCCTCCTCCTTTTGAGAGATGACAGCATATTTATGACAGTTTCATGTATTTCACTGTAACACTTTTCACTGTATATAATTTTAAGAGTGCGGTGAATTTTATTCTCTTTTTAGTCTGGCCGCTCTGAACATCGAGATTGTGTTAAAAGTTGATGCAAAACACTGCACTCTCACAGACAACTAACTTCATGCATTCGGAGTGGATTTTATACATGTATTTGAACTTGCAAATACATGTATTTGCAAATTGTGGCTGCCGGATCCAGTTCCAACTTGCAAATACATGTATATTTAGATTGCATAGACCAGATTTGTAAAATGCAGTGATTCTGTCACAAATTGTCTAATTAATCCAAAAATAGTCTCCCTAGAAAACTCAAACCAACCAAGATAAAAACTTAGCTATTTTTTAATAAAATGGTAGTATATCATTTATTCCATCATTTAGATTATAGATTTCTTCAAGATTTAGGTAAAGTATCAAAAAGTCTGATCACGATTGTTAGTTTCTGAGCAGCTGTTAATTTACCTGGTTATAACATGTCAGCACTCCGGTGGCATAAATAGGAACTGTGGCTTTGGTGAGAATACCATTCCCTGCTGAAGCATCTGACAGGAGAACAAAAGCCGATCATAACAATGAATGCAATAAATTCAGTTAATCAAGAAGATTAGAAATGAGCCGAGACACAAACAAATATGACATGACGAGGTTATTTTCAACCCAACTTACTGGCTTCGCATTTGTTAACATGAGTATATGTGTGACAGTGTGGCCTCACCATGCATGTTATACTGTTGTGGTTTTATAAAAATGTCAGAAAAGGTCCCGATGACCTCAACACAGCCTGGGTCTCAATACAAAACACATTTCATCAGCGGCCACAATACCAAAACTAAAACACTTGGCAGCCACATAAGACCAAGCACCTCTTTATAATTATATAAACATGTTTGGAATTTATAAAAAAGGAGACGGAAACACCCATAACAGACTCCAAATAGCTTGTTTACATCAACAGTGTCAGCGTCTGAACTCCACCTATCAACAGTTTCTTGAGAGAGCTGAGAAAACCTTACGCTTGCACATCTGCGTCTAGGCTAAAGCTGCCCTTACCAACGTTCTCTTCAGACAGTCGGAGAATCTCCTGGAACTGTGGTTTAACCTGCAAAAGTCAGAATGATAAAATGTCAGCATAATATTTATAAATATCCTTGGCATTTACTATACACACACATTTTTAACATCCTATATGGACTTTAAAGATATCTTTAAATATCAAACTAAGAATGAACACATACACAGTAAACTGACACCTTTATCGTAGTTGCAGTGTATATATGGCATGACAGAATAGTTTTTTTAGTGGCCTCAGCTCTAAACACCATTCAGTATTCTAAAAACAAGTGTGCCTGTTCAGGTAAACAAGGTGGGATGAGATAAGCTAAACTGGAGGAAACTTTAAGACTGCCTATTAAGACTAAACTGTCATGGTTTACTTAGTTATCACAGGTTACCTTAGTGTTGGTGAAGATCTTGCCAAAGGTGCGGCAGAATCTCCAGAAAAAGCGAGAAAATTCATGAACACAAGTTGATGATGTCACATTTATGCGACCCACAATCTCTATGAGCTGCGGTAGGCTGTTTAAAAAAAAGAAGAAAGAGAAGAAATAGAAATCAGTAGTCTGAGTCCATTTTGTTAATGATAATGGGCATTCATCTTTTCTTTTTCTTTTTTTTTTTAAGTATGTTAGTAGACACGTGCCAACTACGCTTGTGTTACTTGTGCTGTGAGGAAATCTAGAATGTCTTTAATGTGTTTAACCTCACATAGTAAGGTCCCTCTTCCCTCTGAGGATAGCAACCACATCCTCATAACATTAGTCATTGCATTTTACTATGATAGCTTAAGGTTATAGTAAGCCTTGGTTTAGGTTACGATGAGTTATTTTAAGTCACTGAAGTGATCAAAACCAAGCTTCATGGGTTTGAGTGTGTGTGCGCGTGTGTTTCTTACAGCTGGTTGACCACCCATAGCAGGCTCTCCCATCCAGTGGTTCCTTCATGCTCCAGCTGGTGGTCATAGAGTTGCAGCAGGGCACTCAGCATCTCCCTGCTGCCGATGATGGTTGCCACATCTTGGAGGGGAGAAGCTGGCCGAGGAAATCGAGTCACTGCAAATCCAAAGATAGAGGACCAAGGCAGAAACTGAATAAATATCAAAGGCTTAAAGGCCACACTAGCACCAGTAGAATATATGTGAATGAGCAAAATGTTTGAAAGTTGCATTTTAGTCACACTTAAATATAAACCTGTACTTCTGCTTAGATTTCTGCATTTCTTTTACAACTGACCTGTGTGTGTTGTGTCTGTGTTTATAAACGTCCTACCTTCAATTGCAGGTATGTCGCCATGGAGTTTGACTCTGCTGGTGAAGGGTGCATTCTGCAGCACCACAGCGAACAGAGGAGGGATAAGAGACTGAAGGGCTGACAGGAAAACGTGTAGCTTGTGTTCATCTAGACCATGTTCTCCTTGCTAGAGAAAGAAGCAGCACATATTATGGAAAGTGAGACAGTGCAATTTTATATATGCACTGTGCCAAGACTGAAATGAAAGACACTTACTGTAAGTAGTTTCTCTATACGTGCCAGTAGTGAAGGAATGAGTGCAGTGTGCAGGGTGCCCAGCTCTGTGGTCCAGGCAGCAAAGGCAGGGATGAAGACCTGGTGGACCGCATTGACCACCCGCTCTGATGGGTCTCCAAGAGACAGCAGCATCAGCTCAAAACCCTGGAATGAAAACAGATAAACAATAGAGCAACACTCAGTCTCACCCACAAAAGCAGTTGTAAAATCCTGGTGTAATACATACTATACAGAACAGCAGTTGTGGACATCATTAAAACACAAATCACCCTCATACATGTTCATCTACAAAGATACACACCTGGGAATACTTATCTGGGTCATCTATGTAACCCATAATTATACCCAGACTCTTGACCACAGCCTCCCTGACCATGTCCGCCTTATCCTCAGCAAGCATCTGTTGCAACATGGACAGCACCAGGGAGCTGCGAATCTCCTTCTACAGAGATAAACAGTGACAGCAAAAAAAAAAGACAGACTGAGAATTCATTCAGGTCATATTTCATAATTCTACATTTAGTGCATGATGAGTATGGGCTTAAATGGATAATTTCGGAATTCATTCTTGTGGGTGAGCAAAGATATTTATTAACTCTCAAGAAATTCCACTCATTTTTTCTACAGTCTATATTTAGAAGAATCCTTTACAGGCAACGACTGCCTGATGTCTGGAACTGATGAACATCACTAAACAATGGGTTTCCTCTATTGTGATGCTTTGCCAGGTCTTTAAAACAGCTGTTTTCAGTTGTTCTTGTTTGGAAATTGGAAAAAGATTTATGATCGGGTTGACATTAGGTGACTGATTCGACATTTTTGCTTTCAAGAACTCCCACGTCGCTTTTAAAATTTGCTCTGGATCATTCTTCTTCTTAACTGTAAAGCACCATCCAATCAACGTTGCTGCACCTGGCTCAGTCTGAGCAGACTGTGAATCCCCGTGCTCTTCAGATTTAATTAGTAAAACCACTGCCATTGGAAGCAGGAAGCTATACCAGGGTGTGGGTTGCATTTGCATTATGAGCCCTTCTGATAGTTTATTTTCCTCGCAACCCCTTCCAAATGAAAATGCCACACCTGGAATTAACTCACAGCCCACTCAATTGATGAAGAAATAATAAGGAGTGTGCAATTACACTTAAGCCCTTGAAAATAGGGGATTGTCTATAAAGTATAAAAATTTCTCAACAGTTATTGCAACACATTAATGCTTCACAAATTAAAGCTTAGTCTGCACTTTAGGCCCATATTCATCATATAACTGTAACTTGAATATGTTGCATACATAATGTGTTCTTACAGGCAGGTAAGGTGCTAAGGCTCCACAGGACTCTGCCACCAGCAATCTCCGCTCTGGATATTTGTGGTTAATCTGGAGAAGACAAGTTTAGAGGAATTGAAGTGTTTAAAGAAAAAGAGCAACAGAAATTGAAAGAAAAGGAGAGGCAGACGGGAGTGCAGCCACCGTGGAATGGAAACAACTCGAGTATCAGCAACATCCTGACCCTGTGGAAACCACTATTTGTCTTTCTGCGCAGATTCTCAGACTCCAAACTGGTGGCAGCGGCCGTTGCCATGGGAGCAGATTTTGTTTATCACACATGTGTTGCATGTGGTGACACAGGTGGCAATGAAGACCAAACCACTAACCCATTTAAGTCAAGGACGCCTATGGAGGTATTGCTAAAAGATTCCATAATCAGAAAGATCTGACATGTTTGCATTTCTAACTTTTTCTCTCATAAAAACACTCAAAAGTGGGAAAACAACAAAAAGCAAAACAAAAATACAGAGAACACGCAAATCATTAATACGTATACTTCCCATCTTTAAACTGAAATAAAAAAAAACAAAAAACAAAAACAGATGTGGCTTATAAATACAAACTAGTGCTACAAAAAGGTTCAAGTAACAATGCCAAGTAAATCTCAGCAAACAGACTGTATGCTAATTCAATCTAAATATTTACACAACTTTAGCATTATTCATGAATTTCAAATAAACTTCAGATGTTTAAAAAGACAACAGAATTAAAGACCATTTATAAATCAGTAATATGATCTCAAAGCTGTGAAATTCAGTAGGAGTATATTTAATAACCCCTCTAGGTATGTACTCTACCTGTTCCCAGCACTGAGGGAGTAGCTCAGCCTCGACACGTGTGGGCCCCACATGCCTCGCAAATGCAACGCAGCCCGTCAAAATCATTTGTCTTTGGAGACAAAAACACATATATGAGAAAATACTGGATGCAGGCAGAGCTTTTTTAACCACAGGCTGTTGAGACAAAGTGTTAGCACCTCTGCTCATCATCCGGTCGCTTGATTAGGTTAAAGAGGATGTGGAGAAGCTGGTCTCTCTCTTTAGGCTCTGGGTGAAGGCAGGCAGTACATAAGATGAGTGGAATCAACTCCTGAATTAAAGAAGACAGAAAGACAGAAAAGGCTAGGATCAGTTTAGATTACTCTGCAAATACATTTTTAAAAAAGTGTGTGGTTATTGTTACAACACACAAGGGTTGGAAAGGATGGTTTGTAGCACTCAAGCAGGCCTGTAAATCTATGGAGTAGCAGGAATAGCAACCGGGAAGAGGGGGCTTATTATGAAGACAGAAAATGGGAAAGTCACAAGGAGAAAAATACACAGGGGGTCACTCTTGAAAACCAACAGCAGTTTTTCAACACTCCTGCACACATGCTTACCGTAAATCCCTTGCTGGTTTCATACCTACACTTCTTTGGACTTTGAGTCACAGAAAATTATGGCCACATACTGTAGAAGCTTAATAGTGCATGCACACAGCGGCATATATACAGATATACACAAACCTAATGCACTAGTTCTCCTAGTATAAATGATTCCTACTTCAGAGTTCAGACAAAGTTCATGGGCCTTCCAGCCAGAGGGGAGAGCACTCAGCTGCCCTTGATACAGGGCCTCCATGGCCAAACTGTGGTCAGCCCTGCATTCCCGCCACACACACCGAAATTAGAGAGTGCACACAAAGTTAAAAATATATTTTTTTTCAAAGTCTGTTTTTTTTCCAGGAAGATATGATATTTTCCTGCCAAGTACTGGAAGAACAAGCTAAACCCCAACGCTGGATGGACAAAAGGACCTAACAGAGAAACTTGGGTAAAGATAGGCTGTGATGAGTCACTCGTTCAATGCTGGACCAACCCTCTGAAGTCACTGCCATGCTGGCTATATTTTAGAAAAGCAAAACTATAACATTTGAGTATCAAAAGGGTCATTTTAAGTGGTTACATGACTAGTCCAATATCGGTGAAGTCAGTTTCAGCATTAGAAAAAAAAACAAAAAACGCTTAAAATGACAAATTAAGCAAATTCAGCCAACTTTAACAGTCACATTCAATAATCTTCTCCTGCAGTCTATTACAAGGCTACACACTTTCACAGGAGACATTTTGGAGAGTCAACAGCACTGGGCTGATAAAGCAAATAGAGGAATTCATAAACAGCACACATCTAAAAAGCCAGAAACCACGCTGACCCTGTTCTATTTCAGTGTGGACTCCTATGTTTCTGATGTGAAATCTCCTTCATAACTGACCAGTCCTGTGTAAACAGTGTGGGCAGGTAGAGTGGACAGAATGACGCCAGGGACCAGGGACCAGGGGCCAGATTCAGGGCAACTACTCCTTTTCATTTAAGGACCAATGTAGAAGAGCCTGCATTCAATAAAGGAAAGCAACGTCTCCCTTCCACGTGACCATTCCTTTCGGTCTTTTCGGTTATTTTAACTATGAGGCTATGTAAAGATGTCTGCTTTACCACTCACATGATGACTTAGACTTTCATCCAGGCTGGAACATCTCAGCAGCTCTTAACGACAGACTGCCTTTCATCATTTCGTGACCCTGATACGCATTATTTGGTATACCTGTACTGCATCTTATCTCCAACAAGACAAACAGTAATGAATATAACTCTCTCAACACTACACATCAACTCATCCATAGTTTCTAGAAGATGTACACTCATTTAAACCACTAACAGGTGACGTGAAAACGTGAACAACATTGCACTTCTTTTTCCAGGCATTTCCTGATGGCAGCAGGATAAAGTTGTGTGCCAAACTGCATAAACTGCACAGGAATGCCTCCGGGACTACAAGGCCAAATCAAAGCATTGACCCAGCCTCTAAACCTCACAGAAGTTGTTTGAAGAACAGCGCGTTGAAATAATTCCAATCCAAGAAGGCCCCACCTAATTCACAGAAACCGAAGACCCAGTGCCAACGTGTTGGTGCCAGACACCGCAGGTTACCCTTACTGCACAAACTACACATATTATGCAGGTGGTTTAAATGTTAAGGCTGTCTCAATACTTTAAGATGACTGGACTTTTTAGTTTAGTTTTTTCTCGCTTTGTGGTTACGTTTAGGCATCAGAACAATTTAAAGTATCTTAATACTCTTTCCACTATTTTTTAAAGTTGTCAGCATCTACAAGCTGGATTATCTGATCACTTGGTATAGATGGCTTTTAAAATGCCCTGACTTTTTCTTTGGCACCTTGAAGTGGTATACAGTTGTGGTCAGAAGTTTACATACACTTGTAAAGAATATAATATAATGGCTCTACTGAGTGTCCCATTATTTCTAAAACTCTGATTTTTCTCTGATAGAGTGATTGGAACAGATACTTCTTTGTCACAAAAAACATTCATGAAGTTTGGTTCTTTTATGACTTTATTATGGGTTAACAGAAAAAAGTGATCACATCTGCTGGGTCAAAAATATACATACAGCAGTGCTAATATTTGGTTACATGTCCCTTAGCCATTTTCACTTAAATTAGGCGCTTTTGGTAGCCATCCACAAGCTTCTGGCAAGCTTCTGGTTGAATCTTTGACCACTCCTCTTGACAGAATTGGTGCAGTTCAGTTATATTTGATGGCTTTCTGACATGGACTTGTTTCTTCAGCATTGTCCACATGTTTTCAATGGGGTTTAAGTCAGGACTTTGGGAAGGCCATTCTAAAACCCTTACTCTAGCCTGATTTAGCCATTCCTTTACCACTTTTGATGTGTGTTTGGGGTCATTGTCCTGTTGGAACACCCAACTGCGCCCAAGACCCAACCTTCGTGCTGATGATTTTAGGTTATGTTGAAGAATGTGAAGGTAATCCTCCTTCTTCATTATCCCATTTACTTTCTGTAAAGCACCCGTTCCATTGGCAGCAAAACAGCCCCACAGCATAATACTCCCACCACCATGCTTGATTGTAGGCATGGTGTTCTTGGGGTTAAAGGCCTCACCTTTTCTCCTCCAAACATATTGCTGGGCATTGTGGCCAAAAAGCTCGATTTTTGTTTCGTCTGACCTCAGAACTTTCATCCAGAAGGTCTTATCTTTGTCCATGTGATCAGCAGCAAACTTCAGTCGAGCCTTAAGGTGCCGCTTTTGGAGCAAGGGCTTCCTTCTTGCACGGCAGCCTCTCAGTCCATGGAGATGCAAAACACGTTTGACTGTGGACAATGACACCTGTGTTCCAGCAGCTTCTAATTCTTGGCAGATCTGCTTTTTGGTGATTCTTGGTTCACGCTTTACCCTCCTGACCAATTTTCTCTCAGCAGCAGGTGATAGCTTGCGTTTTCTTCCTGATCTTGGCAGTGATGAAACAGTGCCATGCACTTTATACTTACAAACAATTGTTTGCATTGTTGCTCTTGGGACATGCAGCTGCTTTGAAATGGCCCCAAGTGACTTTCCTGACTTGTTCAAGTCAATAATTCGCTTTTTCAGATCCATGCTGAGCTCCTTTGACTTTCCCATTGTAGCGTTTGTGGGCGTTTGTATCCAGTGAGCCTTATTTAACTGGCCTAAGAGAAGTCACCAGCTGTAGTCACTCATCATCACTCACAAGAAGTTAAGAGGCCATGCTATGAAGCTCAGTTCACTGACAACTTTCTAAGTCACCAAAATTGCTAATTCATGTTGCTGTATGTATATTTTTGACCCAGCAGATGTGATCACTTTTTTCTGTTAACCCATAATAAAGTCATAAAAGAACCAAACTTCATGAATGTTTTTTGTGACAAAGAAGTATCTGTTCCAATCACTCTATCAGAGAAAAATCAGAGTTTTAGAAATAATGGGACACTCAGTAGAGCCATTATATTATATTCTTTACAAGTGTATGTAAACTTCTGACCACAACTGTACATGCACACCACAATATGAAGTCTAATAATTTTAGTAGCTCCCTGAGCAATCACCAAACACCAACATCAGGCCAAAATTAAACAGTTCCAGCACTTTGGTTGATACACAACTACTGAAAATTACATCAGCCAAAAGTGGACTTCATTACACGCGAAAGTTTAGGCATAATGTCTTAGGTATGAAATATTTCGACACAGAATTACTGACATAGGTCTGCTTTGAATTCAAACACCTGCATTTAATAATACATTACCAGAAATTGTCTGTCAAAGAAACAGTTCCAGTAAAACTATCAACCTTCTCTGTTATGTCTAGGTCCGTTAAAGATTACAGATAATCTACCCACTAAAAACAGGAAGTCTATAATTGCAGTTTTTAGTTACCGTCTTTGCCTTAATGATGCCTGGAAAGTCTATATAAAAATAGTACTGTAGCAAATTACTACAAAATAATTTTTTTGACAAAAAAAACAAAAACAAAACAAAAAAAAAAGTGTTGCAATGCAATCCTTTAAATTTAAGAAAAACATAGGGTTTAATGATTTACAACATCTGATAATACAGCCAGGTGGCAGGCAGTGTTTCAGTGTATCATACTATCGTTTTAAGTCAAACACCTTTTGTTCTTAAGAGGGTTTCACATTCAAACAAGTAAAGGTGTGTCTCCAGGGTCGCGGTGGTTAGAAGGGTCAAGCCTGCAATACGGAAGCATGAGCAGCTTTATCTGTGTGAGTGTGAGTACGTGTGTACACACACACACACACACACACACACACACACACACACACACACACACACACACACACACACACACACACACACACACACACACACACACACACACACACACACACACACTGTCATGGTCTGTGAATCTAACGGATATAGTACAAAGTCCAACTATTCAAGAAGAATCTCAAAGTCTTAATGCGCTGCTGCACTTACATTTTTTTCCCTGCCAGCCTTTTCTCCCTTCAGTTTGTTTATCTTGATTTTTTAAAGAGATTAAGTTCTCCATAACTGCCTCGGGGGTTGATTAAAACCTCATAACCATGGTGATATGCAAAGCAGCCCGACCAAAGACTACTCCAACTAGATTTACCTCTTTCAGTCAATCCATTTGGTTTCCGATCAAGTTTCAGTTCCTTGTATAAAATTTCATGCGCTGCACTTATGTACGCATGGACACACATGGACAAAAAGTGCACACAAGGAGATTCTATAGAACACCTGTGCAGGTGTCAGCTTTTAAAGAGTAATTTCTTGTTAATACAACGTTTTTTTGTTTTTTCAAATCTCCTTTCCTACTCTTCTCAGCAAAAAAAAACCCCACTTAGTTCATGGAAACAAAAGCACTTGTAACCAAACAGTTGCAGGAAGAAGGCTGGCTGCATTTAGTTAGGTCACCTAATCATCAGGATCTGGGATTTTAACACCTTTTTTCTCTGAGTTTTCAGATTTAAAAATAGAGCATAACCCCATTTATCAAACAGTTGCTAAACTGATATTTATCAAAACGGTTTCAAAATCTCTGGCATTTAGACACTTAAAGAGATTAGACTGATTGGGCCCATGCCTGATGGGCTCAATAAATCAAAGGTGAGTCAAGATACAGCGAATTGAAGAGACATATCGTACAGCACGACATATTAAGACTAAGGGCCTGATTTACTAAACGGAGCAAATCCGTGTGAGGTTGCGACTGCAAAAATGTGCTGTAAGGAGCTGAAACAGCAGCTGATCTACTAACAACACACTAATGTACAAACAGATGTAAGCAGCTCATTTCTATAAGAGACCAACCGAATCGAATTTAAAACAAACAAACAAACAAGGAAAAAAAAGCAGATCAGATAAGCGAGTGATCGTTCTGCTACTTTCTGCTAAATATAAAAATAAAGAAATTACAGTATAAACATGGGATTTAGGTACATCCTCTTCAGAAACAGTATGGTAATTCAGACTGAGGACAGTCAGCTGAAGGTGAATTCAACTCATACTGATTGAGACTTTGTGGGGTCTAAGAGGTTCAGGCAGCAATTCTCAGGATAAATAACACTATTATTCATCCCTATTTATCCAGAGAAGGGCTTCTTTAATCAAGCCTGCTATATAAACATAAAATTTATGCGTCCTGCAGGACATATAGAACACTAAACGTTATATAAGATCAGACGTTGAGAGATTTGCATGTTACTGAAGTTACTCCAGCTGTGTGTAAATGAAGGCATTGTTCTTTTGCACAAAGACAGACATTAATTTAGTACACTTCAGATGTGCCTTAGTCACATAAATTTAATTTTGACAGCGAGACATTTTAATATGATATGTAACAGACTCGGTACTGGACACGTTTAAAATCAAACAAAACCATAAAAGAAACCAAATTAAAGTGGAGTGAAAAAGTATTTGCCTCCTTATTAATTTCTTATACTTTTCCATATTTGTCGCACAAATGACAAAGCTGCATTTTGTATTTACTTGGGTTATCTTTGATTAATATTGAAATTTGTTTGATGATCTGTAACATGTAACTGATGCAAATATGCAAAGAAATGAGGAATCAGGTAGGGCGGCAAATGCTTTTTTACAGCAGTGTTTGTAATGTTGCATTGCTCTGTGTGATGTGCACACTGCTGAGAAAAAGACAAGCAGGTTCTCTTAGATATATTTGGCAGTTTTTTCATGAACAAATCTCTGTTTAGAAACATGAATAAAAGTGAAACGGTGCAAATCAGTTAAGGTGTGCTCTATATAGGGCGAGGACACAGTGAATAGCTACAGCTCATACCTATGGCACTGTGCTCATCTCTAAACCGTTCACCTGTGTTAATTACACACTCATTCAGACAAAAACCTCCCCCTGGCATTTCAAATAAAGAACACTCCTAGTGAGAATGATCACAGCCACATTAGCTAAACAACGACCACACCTTACAGTTACAAAATTGCCGTTATACCTCTTAACGAATAGATAGCAACCCCCCAACCCCCAAGGAGTGTGTTTTGCTCTGGCATGTTCTGTTAATAAATTTGGCCCCAAAACTGAAATGCAACTTATTTTTTGGGTACACACTATTTTTCAGTGTCACCGTTACAGGATAGCAGACTATATTTGCAAAAAATAATAAATATGGAAAATCAGAGCTTATACTGTTTTCACACATGGATTTCACACATCTTCAAGAGCGTTATGCCAGGATATTTTCCCACTGTTGTCTGTTCTCACAGGAAATCATTCCACTTCAGCTGTGCTTAAGTGAAGCTATTGTCCGATCCAACTGAGTTCGACATTTGTTATCTCATGCATTTCTCTCAGGTAAGAAAAAGTTCAGGGCTGCAGCGCATGTGTGAAAATGTATTTAGTGACAGCGGTTTTGCAGCAGAAGGAATTGGCATTAGTTACACTTTTCTGATCTACATGTCAGAATCATGCAAATGAGTGCGTGAAAGACTCACCTGGCAAAGATGCGCAACCATTCTCTAGAAGAGAGGCATGCATGAGAGTGAGAGAATGAGTGAGACGAAAAGAGAAGAAAAAAACCGTGAAGGCAAAGGGACAGCAAATATGAGAGGAAAAAATGCAGAGGAAAAATGATGAGGACTTTTGAAAAACAAATGCCATGACAAAAGAAAGTGACCCTACAAATCAATAGATAAGACACAAGTCAGCAGGAGCTGGCAGGTAAAAATGTCTCCAACTCTATATTCGTATCTCTTGGGGAACGACAAAAAGGCAACACAAGGACAAAGGTACTTTGTGCAGCTTTTAGTACAAGTTTGAGACATTAATTTAATTATCTCAAAAACAGCAATCACACAAATCCCACTATTGCCAAGAAAACAGCCTTTGCACAATGTGTAACACTACAGTTCATATTCATATTGTGAGTACAGCTTAGGCACAAAAGAAAAAAAAATGGATGATGTTCCTTTAAAGCAGTAAATATTTCACATAACAGCAGATGGTGAAGTGGATGAATCACCAATGGAAAAATATGTTTGCAAAAGTGTGAAATTAGCACCATTAAAAATACTGACAATAACCACATTAGGCTGTTTAGAGTCGTTTCCCCTATAGATTAGAAATACACAGTTTAGAGGAAACTTTAGTAGTTGTGAATGACCAACTACTTTTTTTTTTTAAACCTATTCTCATCCTTGCTGCTCTGTGTGTATCTATTGGTTATTAAAAGAAGAAGCCTGTGATGGTGACAATGAATGGGGAAACAGGGAGGAGAAGAAGAGGGCAGGATGATCAGCACAAGCAGGTTTACCTCTCGTTTAGCAAGAAGGACATTAGGGACGATGTGAGGGAGACAGCGACCCAGCATTAGCATCACACTCTCCTCGCTGTCTGCTATACGAGACACCTGGGAACAAGAGGGACATTATATTCTGTTTTTGTTGTTCTACATTTACTTTTTTTTTATTTTTATTTTTTATCTGTATATGAAATGTGTGCTCCTGACCTCTGCTCCTAGGCGGCTGTCGGAGCACATTCTGCAGAAGGACAACAAGGCTTGCTGGAAGGCCGGAGATAACTTCCTGAGACACCACAAACAACAAAAGACCAAAAACAGTCACTACAGTCTGCAACACTTAATCTGTACACCACAAGTACTCTGGAGAATGTCCTGACCGTTGAATGATTGAGGACTGGAGTAGGTTACCCTGCCACTGAGGTTAGTGCTGCCACTCTCCCATGTAACGCGACATTACCACAGTACTAAGAATAGCAGGTGGCTGACTAACAGTAATGCACCACTCACTTTTTTCTTTTAACACCACATAAATCAGATTTTGTTTTTGTATTTTAAGGGAACACATATTTAAATGATAAAAATGATCAAAGATCAAACGATATCATTAAAAATAATACATCATAGGTGGGACACAAATAAGAAAAAAAATATTTAAATGAGTAAAAGCTCAGTTTCAGTGATGACTAGTTTAAAGCACAATACACTTTCTTACTCAAGAGGGCAGCCACACAACCCTAATACCTGGTTTTAGACAAAGACGAATAACTACCTCCATCTAGTGGCTATATTTAGTAACTACACCAAAATGGGCAACGTGGCTGTAGTAGACACAGTTGGTTCGAATGATTTTTACAACTATAAATTTGTAATTTTTTTTTTTCTTTTTGGCCTTCAAACCACCACAGAGAATTTTACATTTTAAATTAAATAAATAAACAAAGAAATCTAACCTTAAATGAAGTGCAGAATTTAAGCTTTTATTCAAAGGGTTTAACAGGTATTACATCAACTGCTTAGAATTTACAGCCACTTTTAAGTTTAGTGCCCCCATTTTCAAAAGCGCCAGGTAATTGGACAATTGTCTGATGAGCAGTTTCATGTCCAGTGAGGCCTCTTCATTTGTTATTCCACGAAAATTTAAGCAGATAAAATATCTGGAGTTGATTCCAACTATTGAGTGTCTAATTTGATAGCTGGAACGTCACTGGAACTTTCCAATGACGTCCAAAGAGATGTCAATGTAAATGAAGGAGGCCATCCTTAGGCTGAAAAACTAAAACATACCTCTCAGGCAAACGGCAAAAACTTTGGGAGTGGCCAAATTAACAATCTGAGTGAATAACACTGTCTTAAGTAGTTCTATCACTGTCAAAGTCTACAATCAAGACACACCTTTTATGAAGGCAAATGCAGGGCTTACAGGAAGGCACACTCCATTGGTTACACTGAAGAACAGATAGCTATATTGGACTTTGCCAGACTAAAAGAGCCTGCACATATCTGAACAAATGAAACCAAGTTTAACTTGTATCAAAATAGTGAGAAAAGTTTTGAGACCTCACAGTCTGAAGCATACCACATCATCTGTCTAACATGGAGGAGGCAGCATGGGCACATACGGCTGCCAGTTGAACCAGCTCACAAGTTTCTATTATTGATGTGACTGCTGATAAGAGTAACACGATGAAGTGAAGTGTACAGGGCTATACTCTGTCACATTCAGACAAATGCTGCAAAGCTGCTGTTACTGAAGATAAAAACGAAAGCACAAAGATACACAAACAATCAGCAACTGAATTCGGCTGCACTAAAGGCCTGACAGGACATCTCGAGGGATGGCTACAGGTTTTAGACTCAGGCAGTTAGTGGATTTGCATATGTCACACAGGTGTTAAAAACAATCCCTAAATTTAAAAAAATGTTTCTTTGGTTATTTTTGAGTATCATATTTGCATACCCTGATGCAGGAAATGTTAGGAAAGTGGGGTCTTTGTTTTGCAGGGTTTTTTCATGCCTGAATTTCCACTCACCTGTTTGGCTGATCAAACTGGACAGGTGGCTTACTCTTCAGCTTGCTGTGAGTCTGTGGGTGGAATTGTGATGTGTTCTGAGTAGAGAGGTTGTCTGCGTTATTGTCAGGCTCTGAAACCCCTCGGATGTCCAGATACTTGCCATTATCCATGGGAGGCTGAGGATAAGACTACAAGATGTTAGTATTATAGGGTCAAATATTTGGGCTTGTGACAAACTGTCATACAGACTGAACGTTTTTCATCTTTTCTTTTGGCTTTTTTTTTTTTTACTGTAGAAAACTGTGTGACTGGTATACATTTAAATAAGCCTGTGCTTTACATATTCAAAATAACCACATACCACAGAAAGAGGGTCAGCAGAGCAAGCAGTAGTAGCAGAAGAGGAAGAAGTGTTAGGTGTATTCTGAGAGCCTAGGTCCAAAGTGGTCGGAGGCGGGGAGGAAACGGTCCTCTTCAGTGTTTGAATCTCACTGTGGGGCAGAGGTAACATAACATAAGTCCAAAAATACTACATACTTAATCAAGCAGCAAGTGAACGAGACAATCCACTGTTTTACCCCTACCACCAAAGTTGTGCTTGACCTGTTCAGTAAAATTGGTCAAAATCCTGATGGTGTGAATTAAAGACTTCACATGACAAGAAAATTAAGTTCCACTTTTGCATCAGACCAAAGTTTCCTCTGTAATTTCATGCAGCTGTGGTGCTTGGGAGAAATTTCCAATCTGGTTTTACACCATGGCCAGTTTTGGTCACGGTTATGGAAATAATGTGGTGCAGAAAACTTCTGAGAATTTTTTTTTTAATGAATACTTCTGCTGACTCTTTGCTCAGCAGTAGAAGGGGTAAATGTTCTTGTTGAAATGACATGCAGTGAAAGAGCTATAAATGTTGGAAACCTTGTCAGGATCAAAGACTTTAGAGTTTTTCAAAAAGAATAGTATACGAGCACAGACATGCACTCAAGCACACACCATTGCAGTTTCTTTATCTGCTCTGCTAGGTTCTGCTTCTCATTATTGAGGAGGCTTATCTGGTACTCCAACTCTTGCACGACTTCTGTCTGCTGCTAAAGAGAAGAAAAAAAACATAATGCAGACAAATTACAAATTCAGCTCAAGAGCCGGAGCTCTGAAGTCACAACCTGACATGAGGTGGTAATTCTTCAAATTTAACTGAAAGAGAAAAATCACTTTGTGTTTAGTTTCACAGCCTTTTTTCAGTGAATCTCTCTGGTACTAGAAGGAATGCAAAGCAATAGAACAGGTTCAACTCAGCGTACACACACCTGTTGTGAAAGGTCAGGCTTCTTTAGTGGATCTTGGGCAATGCAGTTTCCAGGAAGATCGACAAAATCCACTCCAACTGACACATCAGCTGTGTCCCGAGGAGAAGGGAGGGGGGTGCCACAGCTTCTGTAGAGCTGTAACAGGTCGGGGGGTTTCGGGATGTTGAGGCCAACATCATCCCACAACTCAAAGTCCTGGGAAGAAACAAAAAAACAAAACAGTTTAGTCATTGTCATTTGTGTCAGGCATGGGCTCGTCCTTTGTATTACACATAAATGTACAAGTACAAGTTTAAATTATTCATACTACCTTCAGCACTTTCTTATGAATTAGGATGTTTTGTTTTTTTGGTTGAAAAGGAGACAGATCTCATTTTAAAAATAAAAGACCAACTCCAGTTAGGCATTTGCCATCCTTTACCTGATCATCATTTTCATCAGAGAAGGTGATGGATGAGAGTTTGTATTCATTTTTCAATAAATACTCATTCACAAGGAAGTTTAAGGCTCTTTTCTCCAGTGGGCGGATAGGCTCCTGAGGCAGAGAAGAACAAGGTCGATCACGGCAATGTTCTCACAAGGGTTTAAAGGGACACATTCGTTCATTCTTCACTCATTTCACCAGAAAGGAAAAATTAGAAAGCTTATAAATCCCCCACCTGAATTTCAGGGCTTGACTTGAAGTTTTTTCTCTCCTGAGAGGGCACTTCGCTCTCTGAGAAATTGAGAATATATGAGATGAATTTGAAAGGATGCTGAGCATCACTCACCAAGAGGAATTCTCTGACAAAAAGAGGGAAAGCTGTAACAAAAAAGGGTTCAGGTGGAGAAGAAGTTAAAAGTGCGCCACACCTGCTGCCTGAGTCAAGTTGGCGCGCAGAGCCTGAATGGTCTCCTTTGCTTTCCGTAGCTCAAACTCCAGCACTGGACAGGAAGTGACAACACACACAGGAAGTGCATCCAACCAAAGACAGGGAACAAACAAATAAAACAGATGGGTATGAAAAACCAAACAACGACACAAAAAGATTAAAAAGTCATAAAAACAAAACAAAAAAGGATGCATGCAAATCATGGGTCTAAGGAACGCATGCAGCAGAGGACTATGGTAAAGCTGGCAAGATGTTTCTTGGAGTTTCTTGGTGTGTTTACTGCATTGAGACGCAGCTCGATGATAGAATTTCCTGCCCTTGTTTTCCTCTCATTAATACTTAACAAATGGAAGTCCAAATTTACCTGAATTGTAGCTGAGGCAAGCAAATCCATTCAGGCTACTAAAATGTATCCATGATAAACTAGGAGCTGTCTGACACAGGTTTTTATAAGTAATAAGTAATTTACACATTTGAATTCAAGCCACTCAAGGGACAGCCAATGCTCAAATGTTTTGTTCTTAAGAGATAAGACCATCACACTATGAACACCACAACATAAAGCTATTTCAGCTAAAAGACAAAAGGTGAGTTTGGCATTCCTTGCTAGGTTATGGATTTAGACTCGTCTTTCTTGACTTTGACTTTGCAAAACAAATCAAAAAACAAAAAACATAACACGATCAAGCCAATCATAGAAACACGAAGAAGCTGTTTCTGGCATCTTATATACTATCAGAAGGATCAGAAGGTATTATTTATAAAAATGTTTATTTTTAATCTATAAGTAAAAATGGTAAATGCTAGATTCATACTGATTTCTTCTTTAAAGAACACACAAGGTCTTAAGACATGTTAGATTAAAAACACACGCAAAAAGTAATAAGCAATGGAGCAGGAAAACTATGTTGCATAGCTGTGCACTGAAAAATCTGCAATTTGATCTGACTTTTGTTTCCCCAACATGTGCCACTTAAGGTTTATGGCTGCTGAAGGTTTCACACTTCTTTATAGCAACTGTGAACAGCTAGCTTAAAAAAGCCCCAACAAAAAGCAGAAAAACATTTTCAGGAAACGGTCTGTATTTCCATATAAGGTCAAAGCCAATTTCTGAGCATTAAAAAATAGTAAATTTCTGCCAGAGGAAATCGAGTTACCATTCAGACCTTCCTAGCAGATCAAGTGCACAGGATGCAAACGCAACAAAATGGAAAACCAAGAACTGAATAACGGGAAGAGAAGGAAAAATAAATAAATAAAAGCAAAAAGCTAGACTGGATGGAGTGACTTGTCCAGTATTTTACTGGGGTTTGATCAACGTCAACGGAGAAAGCCAGAAAACCCAGAGTCAGACAGCTGGGGGCAGGGCTCTTAGCAAGAAGAACAAGTTGAGCGGAATGAGAGTGGGGATGTTTCAAAAGTAAAGAGAGAGGAAGGGAAAGATGGCAATTTGGTAGAAAGGGCAGTGTGTGAATAGTCATTTTTAAAAATGATGCATAATTTGGAGGTGTGAGGTGGAACCAACATCTCTGCTGCATGGTTTAACTGGGCCCTTACTTTATGTCATCGTTTCTCTCAACTGATAAAAGCCCCAAACCAGAAGCAAGCGTTTCCTGAGTAGCGTTACCCAGGACTTTGACTTTACCATCAGAATGCAATATACACATTTAAATTAAATGACGTTTATATTTATAGGACAATCTATATGCCATCCCCTATCCCATCATGCTCTACAATCTATTTCTCACCCTTAATATTCATGTACAGTGGAAGGGAAAACAAATTTAATGTAAAAGAAAATAAAAAACAAACAAACAAAAATACACAACATAATCCACCACTTTAACAGCATAGGCACAGTTTTGGGACACACACACACTTACTTTTAAAATGTGTGGATGGCTGCAGAAAACTGTTACTAGCTTTAACCCTTATAATCTAGCAGACTTCTCGTGGCTAAAAATTAATGTCTTCATCTTGATGATTGTGAAACTACAAAATTAAAACCAGAAGGGGATGGTTAATATGCATAGTCCCTGCCTGATCCCATTTTGTTTTCTGCGTTCTACATAAATATCAAAGGCTTACTCATTTATTTTTTTCCTTTAGTCCACAGCATAAAAGTACTCACCACGCAACACCTGAAAAAAGGCAATATGCCAGTAAATGAACACCTGTTCTTAAACCCAATGGTGTGATGACACATCATTGGCGTCAGGAGGAGCTGTTAATGTGTTTAGCTAAAACTATCAGACTGTGTCTCACGAAGGAGCAATGGAGGGGGGAGGGCGGGGGAGAGTACGCTTTTTAAATAATGCTGATACATGTTTGGTACCAAAAATACCACAGACTGGTTTTGCAGTGTGACGGTTCGTGAGAGGAGGCACAAAGACCTCAATGAACTTAAAAAAGAGAAACACACATCATGTACACAAAAAAAAAAAAAAAAGAAGAAAAAAAATAAGTTTTTAAAAAAAAAATGTGACTAATTTATCCCTCATAAAGCAGGACTGACAGAAACACATTTCAGTGTTATTAAGCAGAGTTTATTCATTACTATTGGTCATTGTTGTTATTAAAGCAGCTTTTAGATTTCATTTTGCCATATTCTACAGCGCTCCCATTCAGTCATTGTCTACTCTCCTGATCTTTTATCCCCAGTGTAAGCTGGGCCTCTTGTTTTGAGCCCTCACAGTATGGTTCATCTTACCTGCCACCCGTTCGTCTGTCTCTCGGTTACCGTCATCTGAGTAACGGGCAAAGTCCAGAGAGTCCAAGGTGCTGATGCTGCCTGCTCGATCTGAACAAAAACACAGACACAGAGACAGAAGTGAGACACCTGCATAACTGTACAGCTAAATGATTGCACTCTCCAAGAGCTCACAGTTCAAAAATTTGACTGTGCAGCCTACATGCTGCTCTATAGATTCTTCCCTCTGAAAGAATAGGGTCAGCTTCGGTGTGATAAAACCCATTTCCAAACTATTAATTCCACCAACTATACATAGGGGTAGGCAGGTGCTAAGAGAAGGAACATAAAGGTGATAAATAAGCACACTCTTTGCTCATATTTCACTGGGCTAGGCTGTTCTGATAACTAAGTCAGTGGTGTTGGCTTTCTTTCCACTGCAATGCAAGCGTGAGATTGGCCTGTTTGTTCTCTGATATCAAGATACAGTACAATGTCAAGTCATATGTGACCTTGTTGGTCTGAAAAACATGTTTAAAAAAAAAAAAAAAAAAAAAAAAAAAGAGCTGTGTGGGTAATTGAACTGAATTAGCGGGTTAAATCATTTCCACTCATTAAGTTATAACTTGTATTATAAACTTTGATCATATTACTACTTTGGATTGTTAAAATCCTCTATAGTTTAAAAAAAAAATACTGAGGATAACTTAGATATCAAAGGAAAAAAACAGCATGTATTTCCCTTTGTAGACAAGTAATGTGTTTCACTAATATTTCTTTTTCGGTTACATATAAGGTTTGTCTATATAAGCGTATACATTATTTTATGTCATGTTCAAATTCATGACCATGCAACTTTATGATATAGTGACAGTGTTTCTCCATTGTCTGTCTACACAAGTGTCATTGTTCTGCCAAGCTGATGTCAGGCAAACTAATTTTCCTGCATAGAAGCTTCCAAATGTGTTTATTTGCCTTTAGTAGCTGCAATCCATCTGGCAAAACAGTGAGTAATACAGTTTGCAGGTGTGCGTGCATGAACGGAGCAAAAGAAAAAACAAAAAAGTAATTTGATAATGTGAGGGGGCATTTGCAGATGTCCTTTGTGTACATGTCTGATGTGCAAAAAAACAAGCCTGGTGGACCTTTCATTTCCTTGACAGATGTGACACTTCAGTCTGTCACCACCTCCCTTTATTCCATCCCAGCTGCTTATACAACACATAAGCACACACAGATGATTGTCTTTCTACTTGCCAAAACAGAAAAAGCTAAAAGATATAAACTGAAAGCTAAGGTACACGAGTTTACATCAGGGCCTAGGAGCTGATATTGATGAATGGTCAGGAGGAAGCCAACAGGCACTTTTAATTTAATGGGAAGGTTTTTGGCAAGACTGATTTAAACTGTGGTTATAAATACGGGATGAAAAAGAGGAGCACAAATTATAAGTGAATCACAGACAAGCACACAAACCTACGCAAGATCAAATATCTTAAGTCTTAAAGAAATTAAGCCTTTTTTGTGTGGCAATAGATGGTAGATCATTTTATTTGTCTCAAGCTGTTGCTTTCATCAAAAATGCCTTACTAGTAAGACTTCACTATGCGCAGCAATGAAAATGTAGTTTAGAGATTGCAGACTAGGACAGCACATACATTGTGGTCACAAATGATCTAGAACTGATAATGTGAAGCTTCTATTTAACCTATTTAAAGAATACAAAAGTTCCTGCAGCGATTACAAATAAACAGTCGCCTGTCTAGCAAGAGGTGAAGAGAGAATCCTTCAAAATTCATTGCAGCAAATTAGCAAGGTGGTGGGAGATGGCATGCTGTGTCATGTGCCCTAGAGCAACAGCTGCAGATGCAGCTTGTAACACAGTCATTATCCACACACATGCTCACTGCTGATTCAGTCACAAGTTTGTTTTCTTTATTTGCAATCACCACACCAATTACATTTCAGATTCATCAGAGGTTTGTTACTTCATCACAGAGATTCTTTTTTAAATTCTAGCCTGTATCACATATCTAAACAAAGTATTAATTACAGCACTATATGGGTGAAGCCTATCCAAGGAAACTATCACACTCTCTAGACTGCATGCTGCAGGTACAATATCCATCTTTTCATTAAATTTAGACTTGAGAACAGGCATCAGAATCTATGGACCAAATTTATTTCAACGCAGACATCCAAACAGTATCCCTCCTTCTTTAGCAACAAGAGCAACTTAAGTAAATCCTAATGTTGCAATGTGACAGAGAAATTCTTCCCACATGAAAAGAAAGATAATTGCAGAGATCACATGAGGTCTGGACTATCAGCTATGCTAGGATGAAAAATGACATGGCCTTCAGCAAAGTCTGTCCCTCATATCAACTTATTGTTACAGGCTACAGGCTTGTAGATTACACCACTTCTCTATGATGTCCCTGTCACAAGCACAACAGGGGAGGTGTCAGGTCCTTTCAAACTCACGGTCTTACCATGTTCCAAACCTTTTGGGAAATAGAAGATACTACAAAGACACACATCCTATAGTGGTTTGTGTTTACTGCTGTAGCCTTAAGGCATAGATACAAGGGCAGAATTTAATTCTAAAGGTTGGGTTTAACAGATTAAAAAAACGACAAGGAATCTGACTAGCTGCCATTTGCAATCTGGAAAAGCCAGACTGAGGCCAGCTACCAAGACACACGCCTAAAACTATACTCCAGTTTTCTGAGATCTTAGGTAATGTTCATTGCCACTGCATACAAAATAGTTGTGTCTGGTTTTAACATTTATTTATATGAATCCCTCAGCTGGAAAACTGCCAAATGCTTTTACAGTAAAAATACATAATTTAGCCTTGTTCCATAATTTGAAAAAGTCAAAATTACATTTGCAGTGCAGCTTCAATGACATGCTGCAAAAAGCCATAGCCATTCACAGTCTGGCACACTGATAAAAATCCTTTCATTCGTGAGGGCAAGCGTCTCGAATGAATGACCAAACTCACCCTACAAAAACATCTTAAAACCGTGATGTAAAATCACTCTGCCTTGATTTTGAGTGCATGTTTCACTGCCAAATAGATATTGGAAAAAGATTTTTTTTTCTCCCCCCCCCTGCTAATTTCAAACAGTCTAGGAGACAAACACACCCACTGGTGTGACATGGCACTTTCTATTCAAGATACAATCTGTTTTCACCAAAACACATTAACAGGAAAAAAACACCTCATTTTCAGTGGAAGGGAGATTAGTGTGGTGAACAATGAATGTAGGTATAACATACTTCAATTTACTACCTATAAGCTTCCTAATCTATCACATCTAAAAGTATAGAATTATAAGATTATAATTTCTATTAATGAGGTCTACAGTGAATTCATGAAGTAAATACAATAATAAATGTTGAGTCAACACATTTCTAAATGTTAGATCAATATATTTTCATCTGGTCATTTTTAATGCTATAGTCTATCCTTGTAGCCAACTTGCTAATCTTTTAATGTCAAGATTTACATTATGCTGAATGCAAATACATTCGCTTGACTCACTGGTATGAAGTGGGGCCACAACAAATGTTTTTGCTGCTATTTGACAAGATTTTAACTCTTTAGTTACTGCTTCTACTATAGCAGGTGTTGTTTATCTGTGGATGAGGCTGTGACCATGGGTACCATTTGCATAGCAGGTCTGCCTAAGGTCCTTGCTGCCAGACTCTTCAACTGCTGTGTTGGTGCATGGTAATTAATGAAAATGAGTCTTGTAAATGGATTAGGGTGCAACAGATGTACACATTTTACATAACAACATTTACAGCATTTTATCTCCCTAGCTGGGTAGACGCAACCTGTGTACAGCAACACAACCATTTACAAGACACTTTGCTTCAAAGTGTCTTGCAGCTTCAAAACTAATTCAGGAAGCCTGAAGCCTGTTTTATCATTATCACAAGACTGTAGAATTCTCCTTCCGTTCAAATGTGCTATTTGAGCAATACTGTGGTTCAGGGAAAACCAAAAGCTCTTCGTACAAGAATCCGCTTCTTCTCCTTCCTCTCTTTTGTTTTCTATAGCCGATATTGACCTCTGACCTCTGACGGGTGTTTTCCTACAGGGCTAAATTACACTTGGGCGATCACTACAGGTCACCAGCATTATTACGCTACCAGTATTTATCTTTCAGTGAGTAGTTAATGTGTAATGCCTTGTCACAACTCTGTGTTAGTCTGTCATCTCACGATTGACCCACAAAACCCAATAGCTGGCTGCGGCCCTGGAGCTGAAGAGCAGGTGCAGCAAACAGATCTCAAGCTATCATAGCCAATGATTAAAGCTAACGTTAGCCAGCTGATGGGCTAACTCTGTTTCACACAACATCAATACAGAGCTAGCGAACAGCTACATATGTAGCACTAAGAGCAGCTAACGACACTTACTCAGTGGTCCTCCAGGTCCGAGTACCTGGTCTTTGGCAGGTGGAGTACCGCTCTGTCGCTCGAAGTTGCCAGGGTTGGAGAAATAATCCCTCAGCCGGGGGAGCTCTCTGCCTGCTTCCAGCAGTTCGGTGTGAAACTCCAAGGCCGTGAGGATGTATTGGTCCCGCAATAACTGGGCAGCGATGACATCTACAGATACCCGCGTATCGGCGCTGCCTGCCATAGCGGAGGTGGCGGCGGCCGACGCCGAGATGCCCTCACCGCTGGGGCTCGTCCGGTTGCTAGACAGCAGGAGCGACGGAGGCTCTGCGTCTGCAGGCGGAGAGAAAGGATTGCCTGGCGGTGGTCCTGGCGCCCCGTCACTCGGACTCCGCTCTGTGTCAACTGTTTCGTTAGGGCGCCGTTCGGCCTCTTCTTCAGAATCACTGAGATTAAATGGGTTCACCGACGCCATTTTTGCCCTAAAGAGATTTTTTTTTTTTTTTAGCAATCTAAGCTAGCTAAGCTAATCACACCCGCTGCTTCCTGAATGGATATTAGGTTAGCTAAGGTTTGGTAGGTGGAAGAGGAGGAAGAAGAAGAAATGCGAAGCTACGATTGGTCAAATGTAAGAGACGCTACTCCCAAAGCCCACCCCTTTTATGGAATATTGGAAAAGTATTGGGTAACTTTGATGTAGAGAGGAAAACTAGGCAGGGCACATTTGACAGCTGATAGCAAGTGCTAGCTACTATGCTGTCAAAAAAAAGCTGCGCCCAAACCATTTTTTATTAAAAATGCACTTCACTGCAAACAAAACAAATAAATAAGGGTTGTTTATTTTTTATTACATTTCGTAATAGGTATACTTGAAGTGAATCGTTTAAATTTAAACTACACTACCCACAATGCAGCTACAAACCACCACGTCAACACACAACGTCAAAAACGAGTCACAACAAGGAAGTGAATGCTCATGCTGCCTGAATTTCTTGTAGTAATCTTCTTAAACAGGGAGACATTTGGTTTTAGGTTGATCTTTTTTTAGGCTGATCTGTCTGGTTCTCTGAGCATGTTCTTGGCGATCTACGAAGTGACAATGGAAGCTAAAGCAGTGTTTAACAAGTGAATCTATGAACTAGTAGTAGTAGTAGTAGATAGGTTGGCTCTCTCACTCATTCATTCTTTAATGGAACATTATTCCCGTTTTTATGATCAAAATCCGCTGACGTTACATGCAGGTAAGACTTTTTTCATGGCCTGTTTTCCTAAGTTACTTTCTTGTTACCAGTGGTAAGTTGGCTGGGCCATTAAAATCTACCGAAATAAACATTAAAGTCATTATTTTTTTTAACGTTGCTTAATGGCATATGGTGAACGAAGGATTAAGCTGCCCTTAAGACCACATACTTTGGCTTAACAAGCCTATATTATTCTGAAACCTTCTAATGCCCCTTCTATTGGCTTTAACATCTTAATCCTGAATGCAAATGCAGGCTGTGAATTGTCTTCATTTTATTCCAAAGTTTTTCTTTTTCCTTCTTCCAGTCACCTCTTCACTTCCAAGCGCATTAAATCTACCCTCCTTGTCCTCAAGTAAACCCTCAGTTGTTCTTCTGCGTGGCTTTGGCACCCAAAATGAGGATGATCACCTTCTTTGTGATTGGGCTGACAGTCCACGTGGTCTTCTTCATCTCTATCTTTGATATCTACTTCACCTCTCCTCTGGTCCATGGCATGACACCCCACTCCACACCCCTGGAACCCCCTGCTTCCAGACTGGTGTTAGTGGTGGCTGATGGTCTCAGAGCAGACAGTCTCTTCACCCCGCTCCCTAATGGCTCATCCAGGACACCATACCTGAGGTCAGGAAACCAATATAAAGAAATAAACTTTGATGTGGAGTTTGGGTCTGTTTATATTAATCATTCTTGTAAGGTGATGTCATTTTTACAGCATGTCTTTTCTTTCCTCCTGTTTGCATAAGCATATGTGCTTCTGTTTCCACATTTCAGGGGTATAATAGAGGACAAGGGGACCTGGGGTGTGTCACACACACGTGTGCCTACCGAGTCTCGGCCCGGTCACGTTGCTCTCATCGCTGGCTTCTATGAGGATGTTAGTGCAGTTGCTAAAGGTGTGTGCATGATGTTTTGTTTTGTTTGTTTTTTTTACATGGTAGGAAGAGAAATGCTCAGCGACTTGGAGAGATTTGCTCTCTATTGTATGTGTTTCTCTGTGGCATTCTACTGTTACCATTTATGCGCTTGTTTTCAGGCTGGAAGGAAAATCCTGTAGAATTTGACTCTGTGTTTAATGAGAGCAGACACACCTGGTGCTGGGGCAGCCCTGATATCCTGCCTATGTTTGCCAAAGGTACACAAGCATCACAAACAGAACCATTAATCTACACAATAGAAAAGAAATAGAAAAAAACACTAAATCACTTATCTGAGCAAACATGTTTCCTTTGGTTATTTCAGGCGCTAGTGGGGACCATGTGTATACCCACACATACCCGGCAGTGGAGGAGGACTTTGCCTCCACAGATGCATCCAAGCTGGACAGCTGGGTGTTCACTCAAGTCAAAGTGTGTAGTGGAAGTATTAGCATAAAAAATTATTTTACGATTGATCTATTGATATTAACTACAGGTCTACCCACAAAAACACATTTTATAAAGACTAGTCGCTTATACTATAACTCAGACAGTATTTGTTGGTTTTTGAACACATATTGTATTATGTGTATTATGTAGTGAAATATAACCCAACTTGGACTCATTCCAGAATTTCATTTACAGAATTGATCCACATGGATTTCCTGAATAAGCCTAAAATTATTTAATATTTTTCAACAGTCCTTCTTTAAGTCTGCACAGTCTAACTCCACTCTGAAGGCCAGCCTATGGGAGGATAAAAATGTCTTCTTCCTGCATCTGCTTGGAATTGACACTAATGGACATGCTCACAGACCAATGTCGCAGTAAGTTGGTTACTTTGTATTAAGAACTGCTGATTTTTTTTTTTTTTTACCTTTGGGCAGTAGTGCAGTAGTTCTTAGTCATGTTAACAAATTCATCCAAATAAGCATTGTCTGATCCAGCTGCATCTTTGTCTTGTATTTTGTCTTTTTTTCCCAGAGAATACCTAGACAATATTGGTCTAGTAGATGCAGGTTTAGCTGAAGTGGTGTCTATAATAGAGGACTTCTTCGACAATGATGGCAAAACAGCCTATGTGTTTACCTCTGACCACGGCATGACAAACTGGGGTAAACCGCTTGTTTGTGTATCTAAATTTTTTGCTGCCTGCTAGCGATTTTTCTGTTACAGTTTTCTATTTTGGCATGTTTGTGTGCATGTGCCTCCAGGTTCCCACGGTGCGGGCCATCCTTCTGAAACGCTGACCCCTTTAGTGGCGTGGGGAGCTGGGGTTCAGAAAGCCAAGGGAGTCACAGAACCCCAACCATACAATGATGGGTTCCTACAAGGTACGTTCAAACACTTTTGTTAAGATTTAAATTTACAACCGATACCCTCCAGTTTGTCTGTTTTACTTTGTCTAAATTATTGTCCTGGTTTGTTTCTTTTAGACTGGAAACTGGAGCATCTTCGTAGAGTCGACGTCAGTCAGGTAAAGCTCATGGAAATTTAAACGTTTTTAACAATTTCCTGTCAACAGTTGTATTAAAGTGTAATATTTGTGTGTCTTCGTTGTTTGTTTGGTTTTTTTTGGCAGGCTGACATTGCTCCGCTCATGGCTTCCCTCATTGGTGTGCCTATTCCTGTTAACTCTGTTGTAAGTCAGAGACAAAATCAGCCATTTAATGGGAAATGTTCAATAATTTTTCAAGCCTTTGTTACATGTTTTGTGTGTATTTGTTTTTCAGGGTGTGCTACCTCTTCTCTACCTCAACAACAGTGAGCGGTTCAAGGCTGAAAGCATGTACACTAATGCTATTCAAGTACTGGAGCAGTTCAAGGTATAACAGCATCTGCTTTGGCTAACAAAATGCTTATCAACTATCTGTCATGTCTTTTATTATTCTATCTGATGGTAAAGCTGTATTTTTACTATATGTGTGTGTGTGTTTATTTGTAGATGAAAATGATGCAGAAAAAGGAGACAACCTTATCTTTTCTCTTCACCCCATACCAGTACGTACAGTAACTAACTGATGTGTTTTTCTAACAAAAACCAAATCAGAAGAACATGAATTTGCTTTTCACCATGGCCTGTTGTGTTTACTGCGACCTCATAGAAAGTGTAAAGGGAATAGATTAAAAGATTCCCTTTTGCAAAGAATTAATTGACAGAAACAAAAGTATTTTTAACATAAATGCTGTGTTTTTATATCAATCCCATTTCCAGAAAAGTTGGGATATTTTCTAAAATATTTTAACCTCCAAACTCTTTCACGGCATGCATTTTTAATTTCTCTTTGCTATTTGGGCTGATTGGGACCTGATGAATGTAAAAACAAAGAATTACCAGGATGGTTTTTTTTTTTTTTTTTTTTTTTTTTACCTGATTATTGTTTCTGAGAAAAATGAGATCCACATATGAGGACATTCGTTTTAAATTTTGATAGAACAGTGGCAGTATAATGTCCTCGTAAGTGGATATCAGGCCCTTGTAGAGCAAAATTTAGTATTTTTGTTTGGACAGCCCAAAATGTGATGTCCACATATGTGGATGCCAGGTCCTAGGAGGTTAAAAAATACAAATCTGTGATATGTTCATTCATGTGAACATATATTTAAGTGACCGAAGTACAAAGATGTTGGAAGATTTTCCTGACGTACTTAATTGTTTTTTGTAAATGTACCAAAATTTGAATTTGACGGCTGCAACACACTCAACAAAAGTTGGGACTGAGACATATTTACTGTTGTTTCTTTTAATTGCAGTTTTTAAACATTTTTTAACTGAGTGTTGTAGTTTTCCAGTTAGAAATTTTGCTCATTTTTACTTGATTTAAGTCGTTGTTGTCTGTAAGAAATAGATCGTAACAGGCAGCGCTCCGTGCCTCAGTCAGTGGTATCTACAGATGCAGCTCGACCTGCTGTGGCCACTGATGCTCCTCTGTATCATCACAGATTCTTTTGCATTTTTTGTTGATAGCAATCTGGACGGTTGTTTTCATCTTTGGCAAAGAGAACTCAGCGCTGTTTTCTAAAAACACGGAAATGTGGATTTATCTGTGCATAGCACACAGTGTCACAGTCTTTCTGTCCTTCTGACGTGAACCCTGGCCTAGAAAGCTCTGTGGAACTGACATATGACTTCCTCCTTCAATAATAATACAATTTCAAGTTGCATAAGTGGATGTGGGACTGTGTTAAGTGTCAGTGGTTTTCTGAAGTACTTCTGAGCCCAGGTGGCTATATTTATATTTGTATATTTATTTCACTGCAGCGTGACTGTTTCTAAGGCGGTGTGGCCTGAGGGCTCAAGCTGGTTTCAGTCTTGACCTTAGTGTGAGAAATGGTTTGAATTATCTTAATCTTTTCATAGTAGTACATACTATAGATGTCTGAAGAATTTTTTTTGCAATAGTGGACTGAGAAATCTTTTGAAATCTGGAGCAATTCTCTCATGAATTAAGGAAATAAGGGATGAACCTCAACCCACAAAGACCGAGTTTGTGATGATTTCTAATGTTACCTTTACCCAATCAGTTAGCCTGCTTAATCTGGTTCCTCTGAACATATATAAAGTTTTGGGGTTTTTTATTGCATTTTGGAAAAAATCCCAACTTTTCTGGAGACGGGGTTTGCACTTTCTCAGTAAATTCTTTTGCTGACCCATTAAAAATCAATCAATGTGACATTTAGATTAACTTCTGAGGTTATGCAGCATAACCAAGAGGCCAAGAATATGTCCACTAACCAAACCACATATTCATGGCCATATTTAAATTGCACACTTTCACACACTTCATCTTTTTTGCACCATCCCTCTTTCTTCCCAGACTCCTGACTGAGTCAAAACAAGCAGAATTCACCCAGAAGGCCCGAATACTCATTCAACTGGAGAAGTACGAGGATGCTGTGAGTATGGGGGGCGTCTGTGGCTTTTAAATCTAATCATACTTTACAATACGTGTAAAGCCAATTTCTAGATTTATTTTGATACGTTGATGAATTAAACCGGTATTTAAACACTTAATGAACCTGTGTTCATAAACTAATGTCTAACTTAAAAGCAGTTTAACTGAAATCACTATTTTATCTTACACACATTGGAGCCAGATGAACTATAGTAAATACATTCTACATTATCTCTACTTTCTCCATCTTATGTTTTCTTCCGCTTAAGCAACAAGTGAGATTTTTGTCCCCCTGTTTTGTCTCTTGTCAGATCTCTTTGTGCCAGTCTCTGATTTCTCACTCTCTGGAAGGCTTGGTTTACTACCACACCTATGACAGATTCTTCCTCGGTTGCAGTGTGGTGCTGGGATTTGTAGGCTGGACCTCATATGTCGTCTTAGTCATACTGAAGACTCACGCGAGTCTCAACAGACATCCTAATCTCACTAAACAGGTTAGGATATACAGTAGATTGTAATCCCTCAAGATGCCTTCCACCCAAACAAGTCTGCCCAACCCGAATGTCTTGTTAAGTTGGTATTTTTCTCCTGTGTGCAGATTCCTGGCCGTAACTTGGCGAGGCTGTGCACGTGCGTGGCGGTGGTGATCACAGTCTTCCTGCTTATTCAAAGAAGCCCCATAACCTACTATATTTACTGCCTGCTGCCTGTCCCTGTGTGGTATTCTGTTCTGAAAGAGTAAGTAAGAGACACATTCAAAATAATGCAAACTGGATTTAAAAAATGTACAAAACATGTTTGTTCAGATGCATTCAGTTAATTTACAGTAATTTGTATATTTACTATAGTCACAGAACCCTGATATTAAAACACACGCAAAAGGATCACATCAGTCAGTGAATACAGCGGCTTTTCACTGGATCTAATTAGCCTCACACAGGCTTGTATGCACATCTGGCTCAGGTGGAGTGAAGTGCTAATTAGATCCTTTGAACTGGCGTTGTATGCATTCATGGTTCTCCTATGTAAAAGGGATAAAGAGATGTTTTATTCTTCATCCCATCCTTTTATCACAGGAAAAAGTAATCCCATCAATGATCTATTTTTAGGTCTGGAACTCTGAGAGATTTGATTAAGACAGCCCCTTCTCTCCCACTGTGGAAATGTCTGGGCTATTTTGTGCTGGTGGCGTTTGGGATTGAGCTGCTGGTAGGTGTCTTTAAATCTGCTGCGTTAAAGGCATCCTTCTGCATAAGTGCACAAAATTTCACTTGTGTATCATTAACTGTAAGAAATAAACCTGGATCCTGCATGGCTGTTTATTTTTGCTGCCCCCAGGTGGTGAGCTTCTTCCATCGCGCCATGCTGACCGTAGGGCTGGCTGTTCTCTCTCTCTGGCCCTTCTTGTCGGGGCTTTTTGGCAAGGCTAAGGTAATTTACAGATTAGCCGGATAAAAGCAGGAAAATGTGTGTTATAGCTGTTTTTAATATTAATCCCTGTTTTGGTTATGGAAAGCACTGCTTCTAGGAAGTCCTCCAACAAGATGTAGATATATATAAATATATATATATAAATATATTATGAGTAAACAGAGTTACAAAAATATGCCTAGTCATTAATAAGAAATGTTGTTAATAACATTCTAGCCATTCTAATTCTTCTTATGTGTCTATAACTAGAGTGTTATTGGTACTGCTTGCCTAAAGCAGTAGATAATTATAAAGGTAATTATTAAATATAGATACACAATGGTAAATGTGTCAAAGTGATAGACAGCATTTCTTTTTGTCTCTGTTTCTGTGCAGTCACGCTCACTGAGCTGGCTTGTGGGCTGTCTGTGTCTAGCTGCTTTCCCCCTCATGCCTGTTGTGGGTAGAGAGCCTAACATACATCTGGTGTGAGTACTTCCTTTATTTGTATATATTTATCTGAATGTTTACCGCGATATCCTATCACGGGAAAAACTGAGAGCCCAATTCATGCCAGCTGCCAGATCAGGATGACAAAATGTGACCGGAATCGGCGTCATATTAATGATGCAAATATCTATCACAATATTCGAATATGAAAAAAACCCCAAAACCTGTGGAGCCATGAGCATCCACCCCCAGTTAAAGGAAACTGAATAGACTTACTGTTAAAAGTTAAAAAGCCCCACGATGGGTACTTTCTCTATATAAACAGACCGGAAATTTGAAAGTGGAACAAATGAAAACGAGGAATAATTAAACTGCTTCACAAATATTATCTTTCCACATCGTGCTGTGTGTACAAACTATCCATGTTTTTGAAAGTACAGTAAGACATCCTGTTTGTCAACTCAGTACCTGTGCAGGTCTGCTCGCTCTTTTCACCTCAGCTTGCTACCTCTGGTCATCTCGACGGAGGACCCCGCTGCACCTCGGTGACAGACCGCAGTTTGTCGTACAGGTGACTACAGTACATGTCACTGTGGGAATATATATGTGTGTTTGTGTGTGTCACTGCATTTGCTAATACTGATTAATTACCTGTCAAACTCGGCAGATGCTCCTTGTTGCTGTGTGTGCATACGTGCCATCCCTCACACACTCCAGCCTGCAACAGAAACGGGGCCTACCCCTTCTTAATCAGATCATCAGTTGGAGCACATTAGGTGGGTTGGTTGCAAGTGGCCACAGTATATTTGGGATCTAGGGTGGGTTATAGCTGTTCTCATCTATCATTCATGTTTACTTTTTAAATATTGATCGCATACGTAAGCTATACCTCGAAAGACGTTAAAATATCATATCGCTGACACCCAAGTAACCTCTGCCAACTCTTCTCTCTTCAGCATCTTCTATATTTGTTCCTTTGCTGAGCTCAACGAGACTTTTTCATCGACTCCTCAGCATATTCCTGTCTCTCACCTCCACCTACCTGCTGCTTAGCACTGGGTAGGACAACACATTGATGCTTCAGTTGCGTCTTGAGCAGAGTTGCACCACCGCAGCAAAGCTGTAAAATGATATTTCTATTTTTGTCTCCCTCACAGGTCAGAGGCTTTGTTCCCCCCTGTGTTATCCTGGTTAATGTTTGTGTGGATTAACATCGAACAGGAAGCCTTGCTTGCTCAGGGCATGTCTAGTAGGCAAGAGGTAGAGCCATTGTTTTTCCCTTTGTAATAGAAAACCAAAAGCTTTGGGAAGCTATTATTTATGTATGTATTTAATTGTGAAGGTCATATTTTCCATTTTACTGATTTAACTCCAATTCACAACAACAGCCACTTCACAGAGCTTTATATTGTAAGGGAAAGACCATACAATCTTAGAAAGAAAACCTCAGCAGTCAATTGACATGAGGAAGCACTCGGTAATCGTGGAAAGGAAGAACCCCAGGCAGGAAGAGATGTCCGGCAGAAGCAGGCTAAGGGAGAGGCTGTCTGCTATGAGCAGTTTGAGGATGAGGGGAAAGAGATGAGAATGAACAGAGCTTAGAGAGAACACAGAAAATTCAAATTGTGGGAAAGAAAAGACAAAGTTTAATAACATGTGGTAATGCCATATAAAATCACATGGAATTAAAAAGAAAGAGGTAATGCTCAGTGCATCATGGCAAATCCCCAGCAGCCTACACTTCAAAAAAGAATATAATATTTCTGTTCAAGTGTTTTTCCTGTCCACTTATTTAGATGTCAGTTTGTTCATATTAAATCACAGTAATTAACAGCTTTCTCACACAAAACCCCAGCTTACCCACACAGGTCTTAAAGTCCGTGTCTCATTGTGGCTGGGTTTACAGACATACATGGTTTTTCTTTTTTTCTTTTTCCTCCAGTTGTCCACCATCGATTTCTCTGCAAACATCGACATCACCAAGATTCGACAGCTGAAGCTGGATGACATCCGAAGGTCTTATTTTTTTGTATCCTTGTTAAGAGCACCTGCAACGATGTTGGTTCGCCGAAGCACAGAAGTGCATTGGGCTCATTAGAGTCTGTGGGTGATGTTCAGGCTGGATTTGATCAAATAAGATGTAGTATTAAAAATGTAACATAAAGGTTTTTTATGTTTAAAGTGTACAATCGGACAAAAAAATCAACTTAGTTCATTCTCACGTTTGGCATTACCTTGACTTCACCTTTTCTTCAGGTATTTTTCATAATAACAGCATTCTTTGGCACAGGAAACATTGCATCCATAAACAGGTATATGCATCGTAGTATTTTTGTGTGAGTGTGAGAGTGTCATGCAGGAAGGAAATAAGAAAAAAACGTCAGTTCTGACAAATTTCTTTTCTATGAATTATATGTTTTCCACCAAATATAGAGTATGTTAGTGTGTATATTCTACAACACGAGGTCCATTTTCTTCTCTGAAAAGTTAAAGATTCTAGTCTGGTGTCTGTAGTCACTTTCTGTACTTCTGTTTCCCTTTGCCTAGTTTTGACCCAGCATCTGTTTATTGTTTCCTCACTGTTTTCAACCCTTTCATAATGGGAGGGTTGATGATGTGGAAGGTACTGTACTCTTAAACATTTCCTTTTTATGATATGTACCGTGCTTCCCCAAAAGGGGAAGCAGCTTTGCACATTATGACTAGTCATGATCTATTCATATTCTGCTTGAGAAGTAAGCTTAAATACAGTTTACCTGCCTTTCCTTTTTGCTCATGTTCATTTGTTTTAACAGCCATGACCTAGCCCATTAATTTCTGTATCTTCTTTGACACTTATTGTACAGAGAATTTAGGCAGACAGATTTGTAATAGAAATTTTAGCATCATACTTCTTAATGAGTTTCTATAATAATGTGTTTATTTCGAGTCATTTCATTGAATCCTGCATTTCCTTAAATTGTCTGTTCTTCCAGGTTATCATTCCATTCATCATAGTCATGTGTACATTTGAGACCATCCAAGTTGCAACACAGCTGTCATCAAGGAGGTAACTCCTCGCTTCCTCATCTAAAAGTATAAATTTAGTCTTTTAATTCTTAAATTAACTCTTTGAATTTGTTGGAAACGTTGAATCGCGGCTTTGATTCTGTCTGTAGAGTTAAAGTACGTTCTGTTTGCTTTGTTAGACAGAACAGGCCAGACATGACTCTTAAACCTTGACCAGCTAAAATAACTATAGTATCTTATAATTTCTCCTTTGTTGCATGAAAAAGGCTTAAATGCACTGACCAATGTGTGCTCCTGAATGTTTAAATCTCTCTTATTTTTATTTTGCAGTTTGTTCCTCATCGTCCTGGTTATCTCTGACTTGATGGCTCTGGTAATGCAGGTTTAATGTTGATCTTTTATAAAAGACTTTCTCTCGTTCACTGTTAAGCAAACTGCACATGAGACTCAAATAGATTTTAACCCACTCTTGCTCTCCTCAGCACTTTTTCTTCATGGTGCAGGACTATGGCAGCTGGTTGGACATTGGCACAAGGTAATGAAACTTGGACATGTATTTAAAACCATGTCTTCTCAATCTGTTGTTCTGGTGTCTGCAATGCATCGAAAATAAGCTAAGCTTCCTCTGTCTTTTGCAGTATTAGTCACTATGTGATAGTGATGTCAATGACGATCTTTCTCATGTTGCTGAGTGTGGTTACACATGTTCTCACTTCACAAAGACTCGTCCTGTGGAGGCAACGCAAGATGCACTTCCCCTAGTAAATGTTAGCATGTGTCTTAAACAAGATATTTATGAGTGTACCTATTTAATTGTCTTATTTCAGATATCTTTTATGTTTTGTCGTATTGTTTTAATTTTTTTTATAGACAACGTGGAAAATAATCTTAGGAACCTAAATAATACACAATACTTGTAACGATACATTTTTTGCAGCGTGGCCTAAGACCTTTGCACAGTACTGTGTTGTTCTTTTGTACAAATGCACTCAGTCTTAGTTTCATTTGTGAATTTATAATAGGCTGCTGCAAACGTGACTGTGAATTGAGCTTTTGATGAAGGTGTTGATTTGCAACATAATACAATGGGACTGTACCTCAGTAAGAAAACACTCTGGCCACATGTTGCTTGTCACATTTACATATTTTACTCTTTACATGTGTTGCTGAAATGGTTAAATCGTGTGAACAAATGAGGAAAAGCATTAGTAATAATAATTGATTTATGAAACGCATGCAAAAAGCAAACTAATGCTTTTGTGGGTGTTATTCTTCTGCTCTTTCATGATTTCATGCTGCTACGATAAATGGTCTGGTGAAAGTATGTAACATGATACTTCATAACGCTGCCTAAAATGTGTGTTTCTTTATTGTGAAAAGGGATGTTTTAACTTATTTTGAGTACGTGTGTATCAATAAAACTGAAGGATTGGAGTGCAAACGTGTGTTTAAGAGAATTTAATTGCCGTGTGAAAACTTGAGTTGCAAATTGTTGACTTTTTCCATCATTTTAGACATTTGGTTGTCTTTGCAACAGTGCATATTAGTAAAGATGACCCATTTAATCAAAAATCAAACTGACAGGGAATCTCCTTAAGGAGTGACGAGAGGTTCTTTAACATCTAATGGGTTTCCTGTTGTGGTGTCAACATCTCTGGCAGAACCAGGGCCAGGAAGGTGCAGGAAATGGTGGGTAATTATGCAAAAAGCTTGGGCAACAGTTTTTAGGCCAAGAGTTCTTTTTGCAACAAAAACAAATGATTGAACACTTTCATATTTGGCCCCCTATGCACTAGTGGTGCAGTAGATCTTCATTTGTTCAAAAGTAGACATCGGTTGGACTTAAAGCTAACTAGAAAAGTAAAAGATGAAGTAAATGTTCTTAAAATAAGTGCAAACCTAAATCAGAATACACCAGTATTAATTTTGGCAAAAGTGTAACTGGACAAGTTCTATTGTAAGTGTTTGTGTGGTTATACGCAGGATCAAATAAACCAACCTATAAAAAACCATCTATGTTGGACAGCGTTGGTAGTTAAAGGTTTGCAGCATGCAACCTAAGCTTGTGGTCAGTGTGATGCGAAGGTGTTTTCCTGTTTGGGGAAGTGGACTGTGGTGTTCATTGGATCTTTTATGTTACCATCTTTGCGACTGTGGTGAAAAGTCAAAAGCTTACAAAGTCCTATGATATTAGTTGGAATCACAATATAAAATGTGCTGTACATGTATGACTTGTAGGTTGTCTTTGCACTTTGTTGTTACTAAACAAATCTGTCAACATCACAGCTAGCATTACCACATCCTGACTAACTTCTCTTTTGAATAAGCAAGTAGATGACTTTGTCTAGCAAGTGCAAAAACAAATGTTTCAAAGTTTTAGCCAGGTTCAAAAATATTTGGTGGTGTTAAGATGTGAGTGCAGACTTTCAGCTTTAATTCAAGGGGAATTGTGGCTCTGTGTTTTAATAACTGGATTTAAAAAAATAATAATTCTTTGCAAACATTAACTCTTCTGAACTCTAGACCCCCCCCACCCATTCTTTGCCACATGCCATCACCCCTCCCTTGAGATTTTGCAGTCACCTTCAGTTTCTGCTTGTTTTGTGTTTTCACCCTTGCGAAGTTTTTTCTTAACTTAGACAGCTTAGCCACTCCAACTGATGTCTGTGGTCTTATAGGCCTTTTTGGTATCTTAAGCTCACCAGAGAATTCCTTATTTTAAAGAACGTAGTGGACTGTTGATTTGTCCCCAAAGTTTTTCTGCTTTCTCTCTGATCTTTTTATTTTGTTTCTTCATCCTAATGATGCGCCTTGTATAAAGAATTCTAGTGAATAGCTAGCAAATGAAAGTTCAGTGCTGGGTCATTTTTCTATTTAACATGTCATGGAGTAAAGCAGACCTCACTTGACCAAAAATTACTTAACAGTCAAGTGTGCACGTACTTTTGAAGCCTCTGAAAATGGTTCACTGCGTATAAAAATGGCTGTAATTCCTAAAATGTTAATGTAATACTTTGGCTAAACTTTTTTGGAAAAAAGCTGAAAGTCTGCACTTCAATCACATCTTGATTGTTTAATATAAAATCCACTATGTTAGTGTACAGAAGCAGAATTTAGAAGAAAAACAAAAAACCCCACACACTGTGCCACTGTCCAAATACTAGTGGACTTAACTGTGTTCTTGCAATCGAATACAATGCAAGAACATTGAAGTGAAAAAATATAAACTGGTTTGTTTGGCATGCATGCCTAATATGTTGCATTAATCTGTTGCACTTGCAAATACAGTGCTTTTATTTGTCTTTATCTACAATCATCTGGTAAACCACACACAATTTTTTATACAGGACCCAAGCACCACATTCCCCTAATTACTGAATTACTTAATTTATTTGAAGTGGCATCCTACTACACCAACTTCTTATCGTCTATATTTCACTTGAAATGTCAAAGTGAAGAGTGCATTTAGAGAAAAATGAGGAAGTAAGCAGCCCTGCGTTCCTATGTGCTGACATGTGTTTACAGCAACCTCCTGTTTCTGACACAGTATGCAAAGTAGATGGTGGTTTCTTACAACACTCATACACAGGCTCACAAAGGCTTCATTTTCAGAACCTTAACTTCCACCGAACGTTGGCACACTTCCACTCTTAATCTCTCTCTCACACACACGCGCGCATTCAAAGGCATATGCGCGAATGCACTCAACCAGAATCAGTTATTTCTGAGCTTTTCTCTTCCTCTGCGACACTGTGAACAGACCGCTGCTGGATATAATGTGATCTACTGCAGAGGACACACACAGAAGAGTACTCGGCATCCAATTCTTCACTGACCGAAGCGCAAGTAAGTTCACTGATAAACGATAGTATCTCTGGCTTGGACTTTGTGTTTTCTCATCATGTTCTTTCCAGGGTTGTGTTGTTCCTTTAATAGTTAATGTCCACATGGTGTCCTTCAGTGGTTCCATTAATGGTTAAATGGTTGCGCAGTATCTATATTTCTTAATTCTTGAGATACCTTTTTTAGTTAGTCTTACTAACATGTTTGGTGTGTGACATAGCCACATGTTTTTAGACTTGTTTTATCACCCGAAGACAAACAAGCCCTTAAAATACATTAAATCAGTCATTCTTTTCTTTCTTTTTTTTTTATACAGCCTTGTGTTTGCTTTCTCTTTTTATAACACCTGTTTTTAATCATTTTTGGATACACTTCATTTCCACTAACTCTTCATGCCTGCCTGTCTTCCTGTTCTAATGTCTCTTACACTTTCTTACCCCATTTCCTCTTCTGTTTAGGATGAATTCCACATTAAACGGGACCACACTATCTCCAAACCAAAGTTCAACAACGATCAAAACCTCAGATTCAAAGAAATATGAAGAGTACCACACAGCCCTCTTGGTCATCTACACTGTGGTCCTGATCAGTGGTACAATTAGCCTTACCCTGATGATGCGCATCATGAAATCCACCACAACTTCCACCATGTCAATTGCCGTACTCAACCTGATCTTCACCCACTTCATCTTCCTGCTAACGGTTCCCTTCAGAATCTACTATTACGCAGTTCATAAATGGGAGATGGGCAATGAATGGTGTAAAATAACCAGCAGCATGATCCACATCCACATGTACATGTCTTTTGCTCTGTATGTGATTATCCTCATCACCCGTCTGTTGACGTTCTACAAGAAAGCTTGCCAGGTGGCGTCCTTTCACAGGATGCATGCGATCCTTATCAGTTTTCTGGTGTGGATTATTGTGCTGATCACTGTCCCTTGCATCATCCATTTTAATTATGGCAAAGACAATAACGATAATGATAATGCCACTCATTGCTTCCAGTTTGGAAAATCTATAGAATCTGCTCTGCCTTTGAACTACACGATAAGCATATTGATTATAGTCATTGCCATTGCGTTGACAGCCTTCCAAGCCAATGTCCTCTGGGTTTTATACAAGAAGCATCGGGAGGGATGCACCTTTCAGCAGGAGTTCGGAGCTCAGCTGAAGAGCCTGTGCTTTGCGCTAATCATGGTCGTCTGCTTCATTCCCTACCACATTTTTCGACTGTCCTACTTAAACAATGTAGATAGATTAGAGGGTACAAATGAAATATTTTTGAGCATAACCACTTTTAACTGTTTGGACATGCTTACTTTCCTGGGGAGGAGGTCCTGTAACATATGCTTTGTAGGAAAAGCTGCTTAAAAGCTGCTGGTACTGTGTTTGCTTCACTTTTTTTTATGCCTGTCAGGGCTCTGGTACAGTTCCATAAACGTAAACAATTTAATCTTATTGCTTTTGAAGTGTTCGAAATAGAATAAAAAATTATTAAAAAACAAAATTTATCATAAAAATTGCACATGACTGTGCAGACAACTCCGAATGACGCATAAACAGTGGTTCTGATTATAAGCTTAGGTTCAACTTTCAGTTTCTAACCTTAGTCAGACAAAACATTCCCTTAGTGGCTTATTTGGCTTCGAGTCTTTCAGATTACTTTACATTTGAACATATTTTAATATATACAGAGTTTCAAAAAATAAAACTGACAGACCCCTGACGATGTCCTTAGTTATGCTTTAGCAGTTTTACAATTTTTGAACCATTGACTGACACACACACACACACACACACACACACACACACACACACACACACACACACACACACACACACAATTTTCAAGCTGTGCTTTTTTTAACTATTACTGTTGTTATTACAATATATATATATGTACTGTGTCACAGCAAGCCGTGTTTTTATTCATGAGAACATTTAAGGACTTTGACATGGTTTAAAATTGTCTTTTGATTTTATTTACTAATGCAGGCACTCTTGCAATTTTCTGGTTTGTGCTTATAATAGAAAGGCTTCATACTTGGAATTTATAATGTTAGACTATGAAATTGAAGGTCCCAGGATATTGTTTCTGTAAGTCTGTGTACAAGGACTCTAAGTGGAAGTGAATACTTTTTAACTATATTTGCATTTAACAGTTAAATCCTGTGTACATGGCCGATGTGAAGAAGAGAAATAAATGCTGCAAATCGTTACGTCTCCCCCATTATTTTGTGAAACATTATCTCAAACCTTTTTTAGATCTCATACTTTCTGCCCTCAGAGGGCACACACACCTACACACACACAGAGAGACTCACACCTGGTGATCTTTTCCTTTTCAGTTTTATGGTCCCGGGTTACTGTTTAACGTCCCCACCCTAGTTTGAGTTTGTTTAGTAAATCGATCTAATGACAGGGCTATGGTGGCGCCATCCAATGTGTCGCTTTCTGAATTATAGGCCGCTCAGCTCTCCAACCTTCCCTTTTAATGTGGTTGAACACCTTTACCATTTTCCCATGCTCAGTGTGACTTAGTCCAATGGCACACTGTGGGGCTCAGGGCTGCTAGCTGTCGGACAACAACGGTACACCTGGATAAATGCACATCCCGGACAGAAACAGAAACACAGGTAAGCCAAACATTCCTTTTTAAGTACACTGTCGCTGAAATTCAAAAGGTTCACATCAGAATAAGAAGAGTATAAAAACGTGAAGAAGTGTTGTTTTTGCTGTAGTGGGAGTGAAGGTTACCTTTGGTAGTTTTTCAAGGAAGTTTGCAAATGCGTTCCCTTAAATCACGTGGTTTCTGTATTATGGTGGCAATGGTTGGACTCCTTGTTCGCACAAACTGCACCTGCTGCTATGTCCTGTAGCCAGTACTCTGTATCTTCAGGCATTTTGTAAAAAGCAGATAAGAAATACTAACTTTGCCACATGGGCTTGCGCTGATCGAGCGATAACCCATTTCATCTGCAGAAAGATGGTAATCCGTTCATGTGGTGTTTTTCTTCTACTATCACTGCGTTTAATGTCCAATAGGACGATTCCATTTCTATAATGCAGTTCTATAATGTATTGATCTGAAGGAGGCGGAAATTTTACTCTTTATCTTTTTTTTACTATTTACAAGAACATGCAACGCTTGTGTGAACAAAACTACTTGGTTTTTGCCCAAACCTTGACAATACATGAAGTACGTGCAATACACATACTGAGAAAAAAGAATCAACCCTTAGTTAATTTTTTAGCCCAGATTGCAATGGGATTGTTTTGCTGAGGCATTCCCAGAGTTGTTGATTGACTTTTGAGGCTGTGTGTATCGGTCTGCCCTTTATTGTACATGTTGTTCTGTTAGACTTAAACTCTTAACTATATTGTCTAAACCCACAGGATGCACTTCAGCTGAATCATTGATTTGTCTTTTTTTAACATCACTTTTTTTTAGCTTGCATATACAGTAATGCTAACTTTTCACTGTGAAGAGTGAGAGTTGCAAAACCATAGTTAACTATTTATTTCATGCTTCTATTCTCTTGCATGTTCTCTTCCATTCTTTTGCAACACATAAAAAGCAAATACTGCGTTAAAGATGTACAGTTTTAGGAGTGAATACTACTGAACTGCATACATAACTGTTTCCAGAGTATCAGGAAGTAAGAGTTTACTAGAGTCAGTAATCGAGGCTGATTGTCATCTGTGACTATTAAAGCCTAGTCTAAATAGAAGCGACAGTATTATGACCAGTTCACACAGATATAGCCTCTTAGCTATGGGTTTTATGGCCACAAAAGGCTTTCGGTTGCTAGGCAGATGCAAGCTTTCTCAGTCATGTCCTGCAACAAGCCACAATACCTTTTTAGCATTACAACTGTTTCTATGAATGTGATTCTCATAAATTAAAATCTTTTACATTTAAATTTACGTCTAGGCTGAATTGCTTCTATATTATGTTTGTTTCTTTTTTTGCCAGGTGGGAGAATAAGCTTTCAATGTATCAGAGAGATCAACAAAATTAACAACCTACTGTAAAACAACACGAGCAGCTGATCATCCTCGCTGTTCCAAATGTTGTAGCTTCCTTAGTGCAAATCAGAAAGTGCTTTCTTATATATTCAAAATGAAAAAGAGGGGAAAGATCAAAGGCACTCATCATTACAGAAATAAAGACCTCAATTGCTGTGCTTGCTGTCCTTGCTCTTAAGAGTGGAAGGTGAAGCTTAAAAAAAGCCTTTTAGAGCTTTTAGGCTGTTCTGGATTAAAGATTTTTTTACTTTTGAATGAACATTGATTTTTCTTCCTACCTACAAGCCTAAAAGCACGATTCTTTGTTGTCTATTAAACTGTAATCACATAAGAACCTTTATTAGAAACTAACATGGAGCATCCGCATTTACCCTCATGCCTTTATACTTACAACCTCATATTACACTTTCTGATTCTACTGTAATGCTACTACAGACTAAATGTGATCGTAAGGATACAATTCTTCTTCTTCCCTCTCCACAAACGTGATGAGTCAGGTGTCCTAACGTTACTACCTGGTTAAAATGTAATCTCTCTATAACCTCTCTATCATGTCTCTCTCTCTCTATCGCCTCTGTCTCTTAGCCCCTACGCTTTCAATATTATCGAATTTATCTGTTATTACCATGTAGCCAAGTGCTAATAGCGTTTTCAGTAATGCGTGCAATGTTGTTGCCTAAAGTGATCACACCATACCTGCACATGTATGGTGAACTCCTCTGACTGGCCCATTCATTGCTGATTTAGGGCATCAAATGTCTTATAACACTGCCTCTTATCATTTACAGCCTTCACAGCACAATGCCTCAAGCTGATTACCTTTAACCCACACAATAAGAGTTAGTGTAATGAAACCCCTGATTTAAATGAGTGGGTTAGGCACATGTTGATGGATTCATGCAAAGGTGGTCTTTTGGAGTGCGTTTTTAACATCCCTGACCCAAAATAGGAGGGGGATCTTGGTGACACCTGTTCAACTTGTACTTTTGAAGACAAAAATCTGTAATGATTATTAATCTTTTTTTTTTTTTAAACAAATAAATATGCTAACTGATATGAAGCCATAGACAATGACGACTGAACAGTAATATATAAAAATTATGAAAGAAGAAGAAATTAAAAGCAGGTTTGTTGGTGATGTTTAAAGTAGCAGTCAGATTATTTAGAAACTTGTAGTAGAAAAAGAGTAAAAAAAGAGTTAAAAACAGTGGGTTGGGTGAACCCATGGTGTGTATGTGGATGCCTTAATGGGAGTTATCAGTGTTTTCTACTTCACTGCGTGTCCTTATAGATTATATCTGCTGAGGTGGTGGTGCTATTACTTCACCATTGATTAGATTAGGAAACCTGGGAAGGACACCCACGCACACACACACACACACACACACACACACGTCAGATGCACATTCACACATGTTACTGTCTGTAAGAACAAACGCCCAAATTTGTGCAAGCGTTCTCCAAATAAATAAATAAAAGAGCAATGAAAGACAGAGGAGGGAAAGGAAATGTGTCTTTTCTCACTATCTATTCATCCCTGTGATAAGTGTATGAGAGAAGGTTAGATAAGTGAAGTGTAATAAGGTGAGAAGAACCCCAGCTCCTCCCCTCCTTATTGTTCAAGGCCCAATCAGATCAGATTATGGGTCTTTTATGTCAGGGATCTCCCTTGTTATTTCTGAAAGAAATAGATGAAACGGAGACAGGACTCTAGGAAAAAGAGAAGAGAAGAGAAGAGAAGAGAAGAGAAGAGAAGAGAAGAGAAGAGAGAGAAAACCAGGCTCAAACAGGAATGAAGTATCCTCCTACTCCTCAGAGTAAAACTCTGTTAGATATGGAAGTAGCCAACTACTGTGAAGGCCTGGATCCTTCATACAACACGCTGGGCTTTGAGCATGCAGAGGTACTCTATGTAGGAAGAGGTAAGTGTGTGCAAATGCAGACAGATTCACACCAAAACGAGCACACAGAAAGAGATACATTAAAAGATAGGCCAGGCTCTCACATACTTATCAGGGCCTTTAAAATGATCTGATTGGGTCATCAGCCTCAGTACTGGATGAGGAGTTGTGGTTGTTTGTTAGATGAGACAGTTACTGATGAAGTTTAGTGACCGCAGCTGAACCCAAATGAGTTGCTATTTGCAGAAAGGGGGGAAATGTGTTTGATGTATTTGATATGCTCAAGTGCACTGCTTGGGAAACTCTGACTGATGTTTTAATACTGATTGTCAGTGTGTGTATGTGTGTCTTGCTTGACAACATTATGTATAGTAAATCCCACTTGCCTGTTGTTGCCTGCGTATGGTGGGTGTGTGTGTGTGTGTGTGTGTGTATGCATGAGAGGAAGTATGTGTTGTGAGGGAATTAAAAGGGCCGTGTTAAAGGTTGAGGGGGACTAAATGAATGATAACCAAGCAGTTCAGGCAGGAACTGCAGGAATGTGTCATAAAGATATTTTACTGGACAGCAAGCACACATCTCTGCGATACATGGGCGTTACCTCAGCATGGAAGGAAAATTAGTCAAACATTTACTGTAGACACTCATTGACTAATTTCACATTGGCACTGGCCCGTGTGAGACCGAATGAGTTGTGCACAGTAGAAATTTAAACATGTATGTGTTCGATGCATCTTGAGTTTTTACTCGATCGACAGCAGGTTCCATTTAGTAGATTTAATAGAACAACTTAGATGGAGGCACTGATGATGGTTATGGTTTCTATTACAGTGACGATGCTGGTGCTGGTGATAATGGTAGAGATTATGTTGGTGATGACAATAAAGACATAAAAATAGAAATAAAGACAATGACAATCATGTTTTGTCATTAACAGCAATGTCTGGTAATACCAGACACCCTCCACGACAATGCACAACACATTTACCAGAGAAGTATCAGCAGTGTTATGGGTTTCCTTCAGTGATAAATGGTTTGAGGACACAAGAATTCATTTTCTAGATTTTGCTGTGAGCACCTGTGACCAGCATGCATCAGTGAAAAGCAGGTATTGGGGGGTTTGTTTTGTTTTTTGGGGACATTTTGATATTTGGTATTTCTGGAGTAAGACTTTACGCAGTGACTAATTAACTAAACATTTTATAATTTAATTGCTCCCAAAGAGGCACTACACTGAGAAGTTAAAGGAAAAAATCTAACCCCCCAGAGGATGTAGCGCGTCTAATGGTGAAGGGGCATTTTGCTGACCTAGTTTGAGTTCCTTTGGGGATAAAAGTCACTACAAAATCACCTTTAATCCTATGATCATCTCCTGGTCAGAGTGGGCTCTATCATGATCCAAAAGCCCCCACCCACAGGGCTTTAGGGGTCACTGAATAGCTTGAAATGTGTGAAAATAATGTGAACTATATGCTACGGCCTTACATATCACCACATGGTTATCAGAGATTGGAGACCATCATCATCATAAAATGCACAAAGTGAATAACTTTTGGAAGAATGACGTGTACATGGTGCTCTGAAGCTATTCTGGTCTTACTGACCCAAAACCTTGTATGCATATGACCCAGAACACTGTGTGAGTGTTTTTTTTTGTTTTTTTGGTGCTCCAGACAGCATGCCGACAGAGCCAAGCCTGCCTGGTCCAGATGGGATCATTAGTAACTGTGCGATCTGTGGAGATAAAGCCACAGGGAAACACTATGGAGCCTCCAGCTGTGATGGCTGCAAAGGCTTCTTCAGACGCTCAATACGCAAGAGCCACGTCTATACCTGCAGGTAGAGTTTGCAAAGATACACTGTGCAAGCATGAAATGCTTAATGTGTGTATGCATGTGGGAAATCTAAGAAATAGTTCATGCAATTTCATAAATATCATCACAAATGTGCTTTTATACGCATGCACCCGTAAAATAATTTGCCAAAAATAGTGATAATTTGCTTTTTGTTTCAGGGTTGCATACTTTAATGTCTTATGATATGTCACAATTTTCTTGCTCTGATAACTTTGCATGTTCTGAAGGTTCAGCAGACAGTGTGTCGTGGATAAAGATAAGAGGAACCAGTGTCGTTTCTGCAGACTCAACAAATGCTTCAGAGCTGGCATGAAAAAAGAAGGTAGTGAAACCTCTTTTGAATAAGACGTGAAGTGAAATTGTTACACCTACATGCAGAGAATAGAGATAGAGTCTTCCTGATCATTCACATTTTTGCATATATGTCACACAAAATTGTCAAACAAATTTTAATATTAGACAAAGATAACTTGCGTAAATACAAAATGCATTTTTTAAACAATGATTTCATTCATCTGCCAGATCAGATAAATCAAGAAAGTGAGAAGTGCGGTAGGCTGAAAGGTCACTTGCCCCAGTTACGGTCAGAGTTCATGATTCAACAATAAGAAAGCTTGGCAATGATAATCTGGTTCTACTCTGCTACTTCAGGACTTGAATGACTTGCCATAACTGATGGAACCATGAATTCTGCTCTTTACATAAAGAAGACCATCCGTCATCAGTCAAGCTTAAGTGTTCTCAAGTTATGCAGCAGAACAATGATCCAAAACACTCCGGAAGTGTTTGGAGTGGTCTAGTCGAAGTCTGGACTCAAATTCTACTGAGATGCTTCAGCGTGACCTTAAAGAGGCTGTTCATGCTCAAAAACCCTTTAATGAAACAGAATAAAAATAGTTCTGCAAAGAAGAGTAGGCCAAAGTTTTTCCACCATGATGTGAATGACTCATTGCACAACTGGTTATTAGGTTTAGGGGTCATTAACTTTTCCACGTAGGGCAGGGTGGGTTTAGATAGCTGTCAACCAGTATTTACCCGAGTTATCTTTGTCTAATATTAAAATTGGTTCCATCATCTGAAACATGTAAATGTGGCAAATATGCAAAAAGAGAAGGCATCAGGAAGAAGGCCGATGCTTTTTCACAGCACTATATATACATTATATACACACTATGAAGGAGAAGTTCCTTTCTTAGTGAAGTTTATTGACAAAGTGGAAAATTAAAATGAGAGAAGGAATTACTTCTGTCAGAGAAACCGACAACTGCTTCAAGATGGATGAAATGGGCTCTGCCATAAAACAGGTGTTTACTTAGTGTGTGTTTGTATTTATGAGGGGTATAACCTTGGCTCAGAGTTTTATAACCCCTAATCATGTGTTATTTAAACATGTTGTTCTGGATTGTATCAGGTTAACATTTGACTCCTTTTGTTGATGAGAGTCTGTAGTGCTATTTTTCCTAATTATTAACTGTCGTAGTGTATGCAGGCATCTGTTAACACTCATAAATTACTTAAAGAAACCCTTAAAACTGGAAAACCAGGAATACAGCCTCATTATTGTTACTCCTTTTGAGGGGGGGGGAGTTATTTGACTGGTAAAGTGTTGTAGATGTTGCCTCTTCCCTGTTCCCTTTTTTACATTGCTTCCTCTTTCATGCATGCACACAAACATAATTCTGGCTGTGATATATTAGCTGTACAGAATGAGAGGGATCGGATCAGTTCCCGAAGAAGTATCTCCGACTCCCAAGACCTTCCAACCATTACTATTTTGGCCCAAGCAGAATCATTGTCCCACCAGGTGATAATCCCTTTATGAATTTCTTACTTGAAATCTCTTTTATGTTTGTATGTTAGTTGATGAACTTTATCAGCAACATGAGTGACTAACCTGCAAGCTGTTCAATTCCTCTTCTCCGGCAGAGCACTACTCCGGGTGGAATAGCAGACTTGTCAGAGCAGAAGTCAGCCACTGTAGGGGACATATGTGATTCTATGAAACAGCAGTTATTGGTGTTGGTGGAATGGGCCAAATATATTCCTACTTTTGGAGAACTTCCACTGGATGACCAGGTAACTGGCTGTTCTGCCCGATTTGCATATGACTGTGACATTTCTTCTTTGCATGCAATGAGTGTCATGCATACAGTACTGTGCAGACGTCTTGAGCTGCCCCTCACTTCTTAATATTATGATAGCAAATGGCTATAGCAATGTATTGCAACATCTAAAAACATACATGGAACAGACTTTGTACAGAGTTTGGACAATTCAAAATAATTTGAAGTTTGGTATGACTGACATTAATATCCAATTCAACCTAAAATTTCTTGCCATTTCTTGAGGTAGTCTTAAAGGCCATTCTAAAGCTATTCTTTGGATGTTGGCTGACTTTTGTTATGTTCTAGGTCCCAATAAAGTCACACTGCTTCAAAAATGTTAAGGTCCAGGCTCTAGCGAGGCCAATCCATGTTTGACAAGATTCACAGCACCACTGGCTGGGAGCTTCCACCATAATTTACAGGTTTCTGTGGACACTCACTGCTGTGCCTCTCCTGATCTCCTCTGTATATATTGATGACACAGTCCAGTTCTTGCCCATGGCTTCTTGACAGCCACCTTTGCACTGAGGCTATTTCTGCTAAGGCTTTGGTGAACAGCTGAAGGGCCTTTTAGTTGCTGAGCCAGGTCCTTGCTCGATTTTTCCTATTTCTTAACGACGTGACTTTCAGTTACTGTTCATCTTCTGCACATACTGTTTAGGCTTGCCGCATCTTCTTCTGTCCTCCACTTGTACAGATTCTCCATTTTTTTAAAGACACATTGCTGAGATATGCCAAATTTTCAAGTAACAGCTGTTTGAGAATCACCTTGCAGGTGCAAAAACACTATTTTATGCTTGTGAAACTGTGTTATCTTTGGCATTTGTCATAAATTCAACTAAGGAAAGGGGAAGAAATTGTGTTTTTTTTTTTAGGTTGCTAGCAACAAAGTGCCTAAAGATACAATTTAAAATGGTTTCTTTTCCAGAGTTGTTATGTGTAGACAGAACATTGGTTAATCCCTTGAGTTACACTCCTTTTTTATGCTTGAATGATTCATAGGTCAGTTTGAAATAGCTTAACAAAAAGCAGAGCGAAACCAAACAAATAAACATTCCTCTGAAAATAGTCAGGTACAAAGCCCTTCAGACATCCTGGAGAACTATTGATCAAGACCACTTTAAAAAATTAGAAGCAAGCACTTGGAACCAAAATATAGAGAAGTGAGGGCGGACTCAATACATTTGTACAATACTGTACTTATTATCTCATGTCTGGCTTTGGAAACCGATTTTCAACACTTGTTGGTGTGTGAGGTTTGAAAACAGAATATTTGAAGGTAATGATTAAATGCTATTTTAAATTAGCATACACAGACCACTAGGGCATTGTTGAGGCATTGTTACATTGTTTCTGTCCTTTGTTTACCCGTGTGTGTTTGTCCATAGGTGAGCTTGCTTCGGGCTCATGCTGGTGAACACCTCTTGCTTGGGGTTGCCAAAAGGTCAATGCCATTCAAGGACTTCCTGCTTTTAGGTAGAAACCAATGACTAGAAAGGCCTCTTCCTTATGTGTGATGAAGTCATGTGGACTTAGAATGATTAACTAAAGCTTTCTGTTTCTCTGTGACTTCAAAAGTTTTTCTTGTAAATTACATTATTCATTATCGGTACATCATACTGTAAGCAACTACAAACACTCAGGCATTTTTATACTTCTTAAGATCTCCACACCTATTTTCCATAGCCCATTGCCCTGCCTAAAAGGACATAGAGAGTCTACAAGTTTCTCTGAAGGAAAGAAAAATCCACCTGGCTCCAAAAGCACATACCACAGCGCTCCACCTCATACACACCCATGTTCAGTACCTACTTCATCTCAACACTGCTGCTAACTTTACTCACTGTGCCTGCAGGTAATGGCTGTGTGATCCACAGAGACAGTCCTGAACCAGAGATCTGCAGGGTAGCCAACAGAGTCCTGGATGAACTGGTGCAGCCCTTCCAGGACATACAAATAGATGACAATGAGTTTGCAGCACTCAAGGCTATTGTCTTTTTTGACCCAGGTAATGAATAAAAAGTGGCATTTAACTCCAGAGCCAGTAAAAATAGTAAACCACGGATGGTGACAGGCATCACAATCAATCTTGTCTGCATTGCCTTTTCTGCCCATATCCATCTTTCCCAACATGTCCTGGCTAGATTTCCCCTCAAAGTTAGGTCCCAATCCCTCTATTCCCTCTTTACGTTACCCTAGTGTGACCACAATCCCTGCCCCCATGTTTTGTTACTCCCCCCCTTTTCTAGCCCCTTCACTAAATCCTTCATTTTGCACTTCATGCCAAAGTTTGACCATAATCGATTCCACTCGTATCCGCAATTCCATCCTTGATCTTTCCATTTTTATTTATTTATTTATCCTGTGGTGCCCTGTCCTTCAATCCTGTCCTATATCCCTTCCCCACATTAACGCAACCCCCCTTCCTTGCTTTGCCTTCCATTCTGCAGATGCAAAGTCTTTGCGGGATCCTTCGAAGATTAAGACCATGCGACTGCAGGTAGGTCAAGCATTTGACCTTTCTAGATTGTTGTAGGACATCTGGTCTTTCTAGGATATTTTTAGCTTCTTTTTTTTTTTTTTAATTTTCAGTCATGTAAATGATTTTGATTTCAAAAGCAACCTCAATGTCATCATGTATTTTTCTTTTAATTTATGCACATTGCCTTTCAATATGTCAGCAAAATTAAACAAAAGTGGATTTTGCTTATAATGACAGTGACATGTGACCACATAGGGACTCTGTGTTTGTGTGTGCGCGCAGGTTCAGATGAGTCTGGAAGACTACATTAATGATCGTCAGTATGACTCCAGGGGTCGTTTTGGAGAGCTGTTACTCCTGCTGCCCACCCTGCAGAGCATCACCTGGCAGATGATCGAACAGCTCCAGTTCATTAAGTTTTGCGGCCTGGCCAAGATAGACAACCTGTTGCATGAAATGCTTCTAGGAGGTGAGATTGGCTGATGTCTGTGCTTGTAAATCTGCAGAAAAAACTAATTTGACCTTGAGCACTACCACCAAATCCTCTGCTGAAATTCCTCAGTGCAGAATTATGAAGCACTGCGGAAAACGAAAAGTATACTTGCTCCAAAGTTTTCTAGTTTATATACAGGAGGCAAAAAGTTAAAGATTTTACACAATAACTTTGTACAATACGCATTTATATTTATATTACGTTAAGCTGAAATAGAATAAACCGGATACATAAGATGCTGCTGGGGACATCTGCAAACACATCTAAATGTATATAAATACGGGAAATCTGAAGTTAAAGCTACAGTGCATCAAATATATTCTCAGGAGGGCCATGACAGACAATTGAAGCTTGAGACATAAACTAAAAAGTCATCTCCAAAAATGTTTTCCAGTTTTCACCATATATGCTTAAAAAAAACCCTCCACGATATGACAACCCGACTTAAAAGAAAGAGCACAGAAATAGCTGCATTTGTTGCATTTGCCAGCATCTTGTCAGAGCGTGGAACGAAACCACACACAAAACACAATAATAAAAACTCTCAGGCTATTCAAACTCTGTTAAGATGACATTATATTTAGCAATGAGTATGATCAAGCAAAACTCAAAGACAAAAGGAAATTGCACAAAGATCCTGTATGGCTTATAAACATCTATAAAAAACAATGTGTCTTCTCATATCATAAGTAATTTTTTTAGCTTTACTCACGAATGGCACAGACAGATATGTATATATAAATTTGTTTAAACAGAAAGAAAGACGACTTACAGGTTATGTTAGTATTTCTGGTAATAATCACCAAAAACAGACAAAAATGTAACCTGTAATTTAAAAAAAAGGCCTTTAGGAGATAGTAAATGTGTAAAATTTTTTGTTCAATAATTTAAGATCACCATTTTAGCCTCATGGTTTCAAATCCTGTCTTTGGTCTTTTAACCTCAAACTGCTGCCTTCATAGTAATTCATTTATAGTTTAAATAAATATTGTGTATATAATACAGGAATCATTAACAAAACCCACATAACCAAAATGAAAAATTAAGTTTTACACTTACATCACGTTCATGGAGGTTGAAATGGTGTTCGTCACAAACGTCTTTAGCTTTACTGGAATGAAATGTCACCTGTTAAGTTCTACGGCTGTGATATTTAAGGACTGTATTTCTTATTCTTTAATCTGTATTCAGTGGTGACTCGAACAGAACTCTCTCATTGATTCAAATTTTCGTGACCGTGAAATCACGTGTGGATGACATACACATATCGGAGAACATAACATGGCATCCTCAGGGGAATGATGAAGTGAACATGATACACAAAAATAAAAAAAATGGGATTTATTATAAACATTTTTTAAACATATCGCTGGTCACAGTAACTGTATATGTGACAATGTGTGTGCAAAGTTTCATTCAGATTGGCCCATCTTTTTAAGAGGAAATATAATATGTACACACATACAAACAAACTGGCTGAAAATTCAGTGAGTTAATATATTTTAATGTGAACAGACCTCTCACCTCTAGAAACACACAAAAACCTAACTTCTTTGCAACTGTAATAATATGGCAAAAGCTGAATAAAAGTTAGTCTGGTTACAACAGTATATATGTTTAATTTTACTGAGTGGTATACATAAATAACAAAGTCTCTACATTTACAGGGGATGGTAGGCAGTAGCCCAAACTACTGAGGTAGATGAGAGTTATTGTAATGTTATTACAATGTAATGTTATTTAGCACTACATAGTTATACATTTATATGACATGGCAACACAGTTTTAAGGGGGCAACAAGGAGTGGCAATCAAATTTCAGGGAGGTAGTGGCACCCCATGCCCCCTTTATCCACACCCCTGAACACAAAGTAGAGCATAATTCAAAGTGGGAAGAAATCTGCAAAATGACCCTAGTTACAACTTCATCACTGTGTGTTGAAGTTTATTTGCACCTGTGTTATATTTTAAGGGCTTACAACAGAACCCACACACCTGCACCATTCAGCACACACCCAGCTGGCCCAGGACCCTGTGACTGGACACACATTGGTCATCAGTACCATGCCTGTCAATCACACTCCACAAATAGGTAAGTTTCTGAGTGCTATCAGTTAACACACAAAAAAAATGCATGCAGTCATGTAAAGTGCATTCAGTAACACAGGCGCAAACGTGACACACACATACACACGAACAAACACACACTTTATCTTATCTGAAGAGTGTGTGCAAAATGTGCCTCCAAAAACAAAATGTTTTTTTTTAAATTATGCTTCAATATATATATATATATATGAATAAACAAGAGCACTTAGTTTTCACACAATCCTACAAATGTTGCTCTGTCCCTGTCTCTTTTCCTGCAGCCTCTCCAGACACTCCCATCCCATCGCCCCCGCAGGGTCCTGCACCGGAAATGTACAAACATTTTCCCCAGCCTGTTTGTCCTCCAGCGAGCCCTTCACCTTCTGCACAGACAGACCCCTGACTCTTTCCTGCATTATGTCAACGAATCTGACAGCAGATCAGTTTCCTTGCCCCCTGTTCATTATCCAGGCATGGTATGAAAATTATGACAGAAATCTCTGTTCAGTGTCAGCAGTTAGACTTTCCTACCCCATGACTCCTGGAGCTCCTGATACAATATCCTAACCAGTTATGTGCACCACCTTTCGGGCTCTATTTTCTTACAGTGGCAAAACTCACAAAAGAAAAGTACAATTTTTATGCAGTCTTTTTCAGGTACAAGCCTGTCTGTGCGTGTCTGCGTGTGTGTCTGTGCTTATTTGCTTATTTCCTGGCACCAGAGTGTTTGGCAGCGCAGGCTCTGGGTATCCTGATCAGGCGGCGCAGTCAAATATTGGTGCTCATTTTAGCACAAAATTGTATTTGCCTTAAAACACGCTCAGACCATGTCTTACCCACAGTCATCACACCGCAGCAAGAATGATACGTGTGTTTCCACTGTAGTCACTGATATGAAAGAGGGATTGTATTTAAGTTGCAATGATGGCACAGCAGCAACTTTATTATTCATTTAAATCTCCAGACTTGGCAGCAGGATCCGTCAACTAAAGGCATGTTCTCTGTTTTTCTGAGCATCACACTAGAAAGCTATTTCTCAGAGATTTAACAGTGAAATCATCTGGAGTAATGCAGCTGTCCCCAGGGTGAGTCCCGAGCTCCATCAAAATACGTGCGTATATGTATATATATATATAATATGTGTAATACAAAGTCCACACTCTGTCTAAACTTATATATATTCACATTACATTTGTATAATATTTCATTTTGACCACTGGAATCATGTTCATAAATATCTGCTCACATGATGTTCATCCAACCTGAATGTTAAACAAGTTAGCATGTTGGTGAAAACATTTTAAAACAAGCTCAAATGCATGTGTTCCAATTTTGTTTTTAAATATCAGGGATAGACTCCCGGATGGGTCCAGTAACCTTTATTTTTGCAGTGCTGAGTAATCAAGATAAAAGCTTGCGGCACACCGGAAGAAAAAATAAAAGTCCAGATGGTGGCAGCAGGAGCTCTCTTCATGGTTTCGCTGAATTTCAGTCTGACCGTTTGTTTAACAAAATTATCTCTAAGTGACCCGAAGACCGTTTATTTTGTTTGATGAGTATTTTAAACTGGTATTTTGCAGAAAGACTCATTTATATTTAGAATGCTGACTTTACTTTTAAGACATAAATGGGTCTGTTTAAATAAGCACAGCTGACAGCCTATTTAGGGTGTTGTATCTTAATTTTTATTTTGAAATTAGTGAGCTTTCTATTTCACCTGTTGCTTCTTTCGTGTCTGAGCCTCCATCTCTGTTCTGTCTCAAGAAAATAGAGCCCTCAGAGTTTAATATTCTGCTGCAAAACTGGGATTAATGAAGCAAGCTGTGCATCTATGTGGTCACTTAAAACCATTAACTGACTGATGGTATTCAAGTCAGTAAGGCACCCTTCTTGCTTAGTGAAATGAAAATGTTTTTTTTAACTTTCTTCCTGTCTTACATTTCTTACTTGATTGGTTATACATATATATAAAACATATATCTACTGTAGATCAATCCTAATGTACTAAACTGTCACAAACAAGTTTATAGGAAAAAAAAGCTATTGCAAAAAAAAAAAATATAAAAAAAAAATAAAGATACTTAGGAAAAAAAGCTGGCTATCAAAAAAATAATACTGTTCTTTTGGATCTAATACATCAACTGTGCTCACCTCTAAACTACAGTATGTAAACAGGAAGTAAATGACAGTTATACAACAAAATTATATATATATTTAAATTTGTGGTTAATATTTGATACTGAGTTATAATACACATAGCTTACACAATGAGACTTGACTGATATACCTACATATATTAATATAATAAAGATCAGCGTTGCAGTAATGAAATTCATGATAAATGCAGAAAGGAATGTGGATAATATTTAACTTGCTGTATATATTCAAAATTACATAAACTATTGGTTGGTTTGTACTGATGATGTGTACATTTCTGAATTTATATGTTGATTAAAAGACAATCTTTAAGAAGTGCTTGTGAATGAATTTGTTAATTTGGATTAACTGTAATGACGTTGCCATTCAGTACATTATGCTATAGCACAGTACTACCCTCTTGCTGTCAAGAGGTGAAATACAACAGCGTGCCAGGTGTACTACTTGTTGTATATGTAATATATGAAATATTATATGTCTATGCATTCATTCATTTTTGTGTTTTATAAAACAAATGATAGAAATGTCTGGAAAAAAGGTGATTCCTTTCCAATTTATCTGTTTCTACAACCATAAAAAGTAATTTCAGTATAGGGTTTTTTTGCTAAATGGAAAAAAGGTAAAATTGACTTTTTTCATATTTGGAAAGGAAGACAATATAGACACAGAGATAATGACAAATTGACAGAAATATATTTCAATATGGTTTACCCACATTCAGTAATAGTGAGTGTGGCTTGTCTATTACTTCCCTCATGGAAGTCATCACGCTCCCCCATAGTTCCACTGGTCAGGGGTATACAGTTTGTATCCAAAGCTTTATTGGCAAGCTATTGAGACCACAGCGCCGGACGACGCTGCTCATCTAAAATCAAACCAGCTTCCCCCCGCGGTCCATCTGAGGAAAACACATTTTTGAGACAAACATTGAAGCCAAACTCGAATGCAAAGCTGTAATTTACAATGAAACTAAGCTGAGCAGGGGCCAACTGTACTTTTAAATCTGTGACTCTGCTTACGTCCGTCCACACGCAATCATTTTATGGAGCTTTATGTGTATGTGCGATTGTTTGCGCGCAGTGGATGCGACCCAGGGATAAAGCTGAGAGCTCTTATTGTCTATATATTGTGGTGTGACTCAGAGAAAACATTCAGGTTATTTATGGCGGAGGAGATGATGTTGTCTAGAATCAACATGGCCAAATCCTCCTATCAACTCCATAATGGACAAGCTACCTGGCTTAGGTCAGAACAACACCACCTGCAACGGGAAGATGTGTGTATGTGCATATACAGTAGGTGTGTGTGTGTGTTCTCCCAGCTGCAATTTATTTAGAATCCGAGCGGGTGAGTGTGTGTACACTCCTGTGTGTGTTTTTGGAATTGTGAGTATGTGTGCGTACCTGGGGAGCTTTAATCAAAGGCCTATAGTGAGGAGATGTGGGGGCCCTGTCTCTCTCTCTTTTTCCTCAGATAAAACTGCGTGTTAGCATGCCAGTCACATATCTCATCTGAGACGCACTGCTCTCCTCCCCACACCTCACCTCACCGCGGCCCACACTGACAGCACGCTATTACACACCAGTATGATACTCACTCCACCTGAGGAAGGTGAAACAAAGGGATGAAGAGACAGATGGAAGGAGGAACAAAGAAAGGATGAAACTGCGAAATGTTTTGGTCTTCCTTAGCTGGATCTTAGGTTTGCATGTTTTAATTTTACACTTAAGATTAAGAAGTTCTAAAGTGGCCATTGCTTCTAGAGTGGCTAAGCTGATAGGGCATCGATTAACTTGCTTTGGAGAAAAATTTATTTCAAACTGCAATATTATTATTGGTTGTATAAGTACTGAGAGCTGGGCTGCAAAAAGTTAATCCCCCTTTTCTGATCTGTTCATCAAATAACAATCCACACTGCCTTTTTCTGTCATAACCACTAGATGGCAGTACAGTCCTGTTGTTTCCACAGGGACGTGTTGCTTTTTATTGGTTGCGTGTATATATATATTTCCTTCTTCTTCTGCCATCCTAAGCCAAATAAAAGATTAAAATAATAATAATAATAATAATAAAAGAATGAAAAAATCTGAACCAGATTAACAAACGCAACAAGCCATCTTCATTTAGCTGCAACATTTAAGATGTCACAGTGCCTATATCAGTCATTTTATTTCATGTTTTAAAGCGTGAAACACACTGACACGTTTCTTTTTACCATTTACTCGTCATCTGCGGTTTTCCCAAACTAATTAAAGATCAAAGCTTCAGGATTAGTTAAGCAATAAAGATTTTTAAAGAGTGGTTTTCAGCGTTTATTTATTAATTTTTTTAAATGTAACTTTGCATTTGTGATTTAAAACTGTGATTTTTTTAATGGAAAATGGCTAAAAAAAATTGCAAAGTCACACACTTTGGCTCCAGACCACACTGGAGAATATTGGTACAGTCTGAAATGAATGGCATGTGTCAGCGATCCGAGATTACAGCCGGAGATTGCAGACTATCATTCCTCACCAGTGCATTTACCCATAATTCCCCTCTGTCTCTAACATATCCGATGATTTCTCCTCTAGGAGTCAAGGTGAGGCGGTATGAATCTCTGCCTCTAACTCTGGAATGAATTTAAAACCTCTCCTGAGTGATTTTCTGTGTCTCTGTCCTGCAACTGTGTATATGTGTGTGTATGTGTTGAATGCATGTGTGGTTTCTGATTATACCACAGGATGGGTGAAGGGAAGAAAAATACAGAGACAGCTTCATTTCCAAAGCTGAGTTCACATAAATGAGGGATTAAAGCAAGCATGAGGGTGAGGGTTCACCTCGGCCTTCGGTGACAGCTTTCCCTCCTTAAAATCACTCTTTTCCTCTTTGTCTGTCCCTCCCAGTCTCACCCTCCTTTCATCGCCTTCATATTTATTTTTGTCTCACAATTTTTTCAGCCCTTTACATCTTCTTCCTTCTTTAAGTTATCTGCTTTGTCTTGTTGCTGTTCATTTTGACCTGCAGAGATAATCCACACGCAGATTTAAAATAGTGCACTGCTGGCTACACACACACACACACACACACAGTCAATTACATAGTTGTAGGGAGCGGGGTCCACCACGTTGCAATGATGGGGAACAGGTTACAGTGATGAAATTAAGGGTTAGGACCACACAGTGCTGTGTGTATGTGCGTGCAAGTGTGGGGCTACATTAGGGAAATGAAAAGGGGTGGACTATTGATGGGTTCTGAGATGCAGACTTGTTAGAATAAAGGAATATAAAAAAGGACAGCAGACAGAGGAGGTGACAGGGTGGATGATAAGATGAGTAAAGCAGGAATGAAAATGGTCCTCTGTAGCCTGAGATTACATAGGAAATGAGATTGGAGAGAGAGAGAGAGAATGAGAGTGCAGGGGGTGTACTGTAGAGGGAGAAAAACGGTAGCAGGGATTATGAAGGGAATGAAAGAATGGAGAAATATGGAGACTTGTTTATGATGAACCATGGTAAATGTCAAATGGGACAGACATGGCTAAGAGAAGAGAAGAGAAGAGAAGAGAAGAGAAGAGAAGAGAAGAGAAGAGGTATTACAACTCGGGACGAAGCAGCCCCACTCTGAATGATAAGTGTCTCACACACTGCGGGTTATGGGAAGTTCACACAAACAAATGACTCCCATTTGCCAGAGGCGAGGGACACAATTGAGAAAGAAGGGGCGAGAGAGAAAAAGGAGGAGAAAAGGGAGGAGGAGGGGAGAGGACTGAATACTAGAGCCATGATTTCAGATAACTCCATATGCATTTAGGAAATTCTTACCTTTTTACCCATCTAATGTTGTCCCGGGCTTGGAGCGGAAACTAAAGCGCCTTCAATCCAAAGGATATTAGGGACCCTGTAGTGAAGCGCAGCAGAAGTCTGCGCTTGGTATCTTAAATTATAGGGGCCTATGGACCTTGGTCAATAATACTAAATGTACTGCAAATTGTAGCATGTAGGTGGGCTATGTTTTGCACAATAAGAGGTAATATGAAACAGTAATAAAGGTGCAGGAATACTGCCCTTATTTATACACAATGTGGCATGGAATCAAAGCCAAGTATGGCTCTCTTTGATGTCATCATTGAAATATGTTTTAACCTTGCAGGCCAAAGAATCTGCACATTTTCATTCTGACCAAACAAGCAGATGATTTTGCTTTCCACTTACACTTTTTCATTAGGTGCTTTCAGTTAAATGAGATGATTTTGGGACCAATAGAAGCCCCTCTAAGAGCACTGCCTTGCAGAACCAATGGCTTTAATGTGGCAGGCCTGAATATTAAGAGACCATGCTTCTCACATATTAGCTTAGAGAAATCATTCTCATTTAAAAGTAGAATGTGAGGCAGAGCCTTCAGCTTTCCCTCTTCTATGGAATCAGTTCTTAGTTTGGATTCAGGAGACAGATACCATCTCTACTTTTAAGATTACGCTTAAAACTTTCCTTTTGATAAAGCATATAGTTAGTGCTACATCAGACCCTGAACCCTCCCTTAGTTACTCTGCAACAGGCCTAGGCTGGTGGGTGTTTCTTCTTCAGTCACCTTTTTCACCCACTATGTGTTTGTACACCACTCTAAATTTAATTATTAGTTATTTTTAATCTCCCCCTCTCTAAATGCAAACCTTCTTTTGCATTTTTGTGGGACCTTGCATTGACCACAGTTTGGTTATTCAATGTTTAAAATAAATGAGTAAGTAAATAAGTGAGAAAGAAAGAAAAAAGAAGACATGTCAGGTAACTTCATCTATATTGCATCTATATCTAAAATATCTGCGGCTCTTAGATGTTTGTTTCCACCTCTGAGAACCAAGCAGCATAGGATTTCATGTTCGGGAGTATGGGAAAATTCCATTCCAAGAGATGGCAATTTCTCCTGTGACACTTGCATCAATAGTCCATAATGTGATATTGCTGTCATAAGACAAGTTGTGTCTTGATTAATTGTGACCCTCGCTTTCTCTCTCCTGGGAAAGCTTACTCACTTGGTTGGCATTTTCACTGCTCCCTACTCCCAAAACAGCTGACAAGTTTAAGTACGTTCTCTGGATGTTTTCAAGAGGGATTCTGGGAAATGTGGTAGGTTTCCAACAGAATTAAACATAGATGAGCCAATTTTAACAGTACACAAACCAAAAAAGAAGAAGAAAAACATCTGTTTTTACAAATCAGTGTTTAAAATGTATGAATAGATTTTTTTTAAATGCACGAATGCTTCAGCAGAGGTAGCCTATGGTCAACCCTTGCATACTGAGGGGATTTTGTGCAGCTGTCAGTGTAAATTACAGTATTTCTCAGTAAATGGAGTTTAATCAAAAGAGACAGAGAGAGAAAAAAATTAAACACACCTGAGAAAGATCAGTGGAATTAGACAATAGTCACTTTATCGGCAGTTCACAAGACTGTTGAGTCTTCATTTTGAATTTTTATCATCAGAAACAAACCAAGTGTAAATAATTTGTATTTCATAGAGGAGGCAAGGCGTCTCATTTCCCAAACAGCTCTGGATCTAATTATTTTACCTCGAAATTAGAACTGAGCTCGCTTTAAAAGGTACAAAGGAATCCACTGTAAGCGTGTAATTAATTTTATATTACTATTTACTTTTACGTCAGTTAATTATGGCTTCTATAGATGTGCGCTCCACACGCGGACACACACAGCCTCGCATTACACGTTACATTCACCGTGTATAGAAAGATGGCGGTGGTAAAGAAGTGTAAATTTTACACACATGACTTCCTGTCCTAATCAAGAGCTTTCTCAGCTCCTATCTGAAAGACACACATGACTGACTCCTTCAGTGGGATACCCGCACGCCATGGAAGTGTGTGATGAGACAGCGAGTGTATGTGTGTATGCAGCCTTGCAGAAGCTCACCAACCCAGCAGTGGAGTGGTAAAGGATATTAGACCGCAATTGCAAAAAGATTGCAAAAAGTGACAGCCTTAATAGAGAAAGATTACTGTGCGCAACATCACTTTGATTTGAGCTGCATACATTTTCCTCACACAGACAGGCTTCTGGACACCTCTGAGCTCTGCAGAATGGATGCATTATGTGTACAAATGCAAGTATATGTTAGAATGAATGTATATATATGTGTTTTCTGACAGTCACATTTGACAGGTGTACTGTATGTGGTCAGATCAATTTTTTTTAGAAAGATGCAATTCTGTTTATCTATTTGGTCATAAAATTCTTTTGGAGAAATACACATTAATGCACAGAACTTGAAAAATAATTAATGTTCATTTGCTGGTCAAACTGCATGCACAATAGAGGAAACATTAATGAGGTTGTCTCTCCTGCTCAGCAGTGAATTACAGTATGTCAGCTTTAAGTTATTCACTTCAATCTGCACGTCATAACATGACCTTTTTAAAAGTTGAAAAGAGCTTTTCGGTGAAAATGTCAGTGTTTTTCATTATTTACAGTTAATTACTTCATAAATGTTTCTCTCTTACTCCTCATCAAATCAAGCCACAAAATTACGTTATAGCAAGAATCAGTCAGAAGTTGTGGCACCCTTGCAAAAAGTACAGCACTTCTTGAATCTTTGGCTCTTTGAAGCCTTAAAATAAATCCTGTTATCAGCCTCGTGTGGTACACAATGTATGATTTGTCAGTAGCCAACCCCATAGGCCAAATCATTTGGTTAATTAGAAAACACTTCCTAGAAGGTTTACATCTCATTTCCACCTCATTAAAATAACAATCTCCATCACAACAGCCTTCAATACAGCTGGTGTCAAGTACAGTATCAAATCTGGGATGGTGCCAGGGGAAAAGATGTCAAAATAAAAGTCCCCCGCCTCAGGTCAAAATATTCTCAAATCCCTGCGGTGGACGATCAGTATCAATCAGAAATAAAGTTTGTTAGCGCAGTGCCTGGAATGTGAGCAGGACAAAAGCACCAGGGAGGTCCTTTATTTAGCTAATTCTCCTCTATTTGAGATGTACATATTTCTACAGTGCTTTGATAAGGCCTTGGGGACATGCATGTTTTAATTAGACCTGAGCAGCCTGGTTGAGCAGTTCATAGAGAACTTTGAACATTTTTGCTGAAAGCCTCTCTCTCTTTGTGACAGGCAATGTGTAATTAGTGGCATATGTGCATTTGCATATATGCACCCTGTGACATGTTGCATCTTATTTGAATAAGTAGACATGTCTCGATGTGATATCCCTGAAGTGAATACATGAATATGAGCTGCTAATTATACCAATCTTGCAAATGATCTATTTAAATATTAATATGCTTCCACTTTGCATTGTTTGCTAGTCACTTTTTTAGTCAGTGAGCTGTGTGCATTTGTTTGTGTCACTTCCACCTAGGCTGCAGTGGGTATTGTCCTCTTTGCCTAAAGAGCGTACGTGTATCTCAGCATGTTGTTTCATGTGTGGAAGCATGTGCTGTCTGGATGCGTATATATGGTCTCCAGTGGAGACAGACAATGTGCTATTCTCATTCAACAAAGACAATAAAAGCCAATCAGTGAGGCGACTGTGTATGACAAGCTGCGGAAAGGGAAAAGTCAGTCAGAGTGTGCAGCTTTCCATTTGTCAAAGAAACTGTATCTAGACCACTGTGACAGGCTGTTTTATTGTTATTTTTTATACATTATTCCATTTATAGTATGTATCTTATATCCATATTTGCCAAACTTTGATAATAAGTTAACAACTTCTCTTAAAAATGTTGAAAACATCTAAAACGAACAGACATGACCTCTGTATCTGTCTGACAATAAAAGCCTCACTTGGCTATATCAGTAAATGATATGCTCTGGGTTACATTGCATTATCACAAGGCTAAGAATGGTTATCACTCATTGCAATAAAGGTAAACAAAGAGTGACCCAGACTAGGGAAAACATGTGACGGACAGCATGTAAAATCTCCAGTGGGTAAATGTAAATTCATGTATCATAGTTACATGCCACAAAGTGGGCTCAGAAAATGTGAAACAAGTGAAATTGGATGGTGTAACTGTATAACACCAAACCAAATTCTGAACAACTTCCCAAACAGACGACTGAATCACATTTACTGCAGATGAAGATGCAACAAAGCTGTAACTTAAATGTTTTAAGCTCCTACATTTCTTCTGCTTATCCAATTCAGGGCCCATCCATGAAACCCATCGCAGCCAATTTAGAATTGCCAATTAACCTAACAAGCATCCCTTTGAACTGTGAGAATAAGCCAGAGTACCTGGAGAGAACCCACACAGGCAAAGAGAGAACATGCAAACCCCACACAGACAGGCTCCAGCCACACCCTGCACCTTCTTGCTGTTATGCAACAGTGCTAATCTCAGCACCACTGTGTTGCCGATGCATTTTTAAGCCTCATGACATGATCAGATGAAGAGCTTTTTGTCTGTTGCATTAATGGTCTGCTTCCCTACAACACACTGACATGTCTTTAGTGATTTTTAATCGATTTTTTAAACTTAAATGTCCGAAAAGATAATGTGTACTTTTACATCATTAAAATAGGTAGCACTGCAAGAGAAGGCATTATCAAAAATTCAGTGTCTAGGTAATCTCTACCTTCTAGTAGTGGCAATACTTCAAAGATATACTTGATTATTGTATGTAATGGTTGCATTATAGGCATTTAATAAAAATATACAAATATTTAACTTATTTAGTATGCTTACCTATAGACCTATATCTTTGATCTTATCTTGTTAGGATGTTTCACATCTGTGTACTGCAAATTTAAATTTTGTAAGCCTGCTAACGTTTCAAGAATGTACGCTGAAATCAAAAAATTCTTTTTATTCAGATGTTAAAGGTCAATATATTATTTTTTTTACACACACTGTAATATGTAATTGCACTCATCTTTTGATTCCCCACGCTGATGTTTGCTGCTGAGTGTGCTGGACAATGAAAAGCCTCTGGACAAAGCGAGGCCAGGCTGATGAACACTACTCAGCCTTAATTGCATGCAGTTTTGATGTAAGGCAATCGCGAGGTCATCTGTTTGAAGTGGGTAGGTTTGTTTGATCCATCTTTGTGTTGAGTCTGTGCATGTGGGTGTTTGAGTGTCTTATCACCAGCTACCTAGTGCGATTAAGAAACCAGGTAGAGCACAATATGTTTTTGTATGTGTGCTGTGCGAGCAGGCCCGAGCGTGCACATCTGCATAAACACGCTGAAGTTTAATGGAGGTCTGTCTGAGACTTCACTGTATGTCTGCAACAGTAAATTAATCAGCAGCACGAACTACAAGACACTCCTGCCTTCAAACTCATTAAAATGAGCAAGGCGTAACTGGGAAATATACTCTTTGCAAATTAAGTTGTGTGTCCTAATTGTTTTCGTGTTTGTGGGTCTTTCGACAACTTCAGAAGGCATTTGTTGTTGCTTGATGTATGCTTGCTGCGCCCGAGGCAGTGTTTTTTATGACCATTATTATTCAAATGAGCTAGAAATGTGTTTTGAAAGTCCTAAATCATTGAGCATGAATGGCTACCCTTGGCGTTTATAAATGACTTTCCACACAAGCAAACCTCCGCCTGCATGGCTTACTCCACTGCTCATTTGGGTATTTGAGGTCTGTCAACAGAATTTGTGTCAGTCGTCCACTGGCATGACAAGTTGCATTAAAAAGTTTGACAAGATTTTTCACTACTGTTTTTGACTTTTGAGTGATAAATAGCACTGCGTGGGTAAACAGAAACGTGCGTTTAAAAAAAAAGATCTCCAGTCGATGATCAGCAGGTGAGCAACTGAAAAGAGTCTTAGGTCTTACATAAAATGTTAATGGTTTTGTTGTTATGCACTATTTGGTAGATTATACAGAAATACACTAATGGATGTAGTATCACTGCATAGCCAACCAGAAAAATGAATATGATTATAAAAAAATCTAAAGTTTACCGTATTCTTTATAGATTCAGTGTCATAAATGTGATCATAGATGGTATAGGCCATCAAAGTTTACATGTTCAGACTGCTGGTTTAGTTTGGCAGTCAAAAACAATGACCATGGAAAACAGTCATTGGTCAAAAAAATCACAAAATAGTTGATTAAGTTTTCTATTGCTGAAGAATAAATAATAACAATAATAATAGTAAACATTCATATTTAACGAGCTAGCTTTGGATATTTTTGCTTAAAAAATTGGTTTTTAATGATAGATTTTCTGCTTATCAATTAAACTAAATTAAATAATTTGTAAGTAAAAATAATAATAAGTTAAATACCACAAAGAGTAAAAACTATATTTCAGTTTTACTTTCACAGTAAAAAAGGGACTTGACAGGTAGGTTGTCCCGACTGTTAGAGATCTGGTACCATAATGGTTTATACCAGTGGTTCTGGTTCGCAAACTGTGGTACGCGTACCACTCGTGGTACTTGGGCTCCATCTAGTGGTATGCGGGAAGTCTCCAGATTAAATAATATACCATGTTCTGGCTGAGGGATAAAATGTACAGCTCTGCTATCACTTCCGACATAAATTAAGACAGGAAACTAAACAGCAGTCACGTTTGTAGGGTTAGTGAAGTTTGGCTAGGTGGTATATAATGATGTGCTACATGGTGGCTAGCTACACAGCTATGTTAGCATAATATAAACACAGTGAAGCTGGAGGATGAACGCTAACCTTTTTCCACTCGATAAAAGTTACCGTGAGGGTTCCTGATGTTTTGGGACAAATGCAATCGCATGGCAGGATGTAAACGGACCAAACTTCAGTCAGGAGAACAACTGAGATAATCCATCCACATTACCAGGTTAGTCATTAATATACTGCTGCATAGGCTGGGCTGTAGTTACATTGTAAGGTCTGAAAAACTGAGCTTTAAAATGAACAGTGGTAATAAAAACTGAGAGAGGCCGACAGTGACAACTGCCTTTTTTTAGGGGCTTGTTCAGATTAAATAGAACAAGATACAAAGCATTAAAACATGTTAAAAACACAACAGCCTTAATAAACACAGTGTAGTTTGGACCCGGAAATAGGGTTCATACATCATCACTTAAAGACCAGATATCCCCCCTGCTGTGAATGTTTTAATGCAGTACAGTTGCTATTATTATTATTATCACTTGTCATATCCTGTTTATGACAGTTAAAATAAATAACATACATATAAGAAATAAAATCGTCTCGTGTAGACTGTATGTGGTGTTAAATAGGTCTATACTACTGTACTTTAATGTCGGTCATAAGGGTGGTACTTTAAGAGCCATATGTTTTTGAGGTGGTACTCGTTGTGAAAAGTCTGAGAACTACTGATTAATAGTTTTTGTGTTATCGTAGACTGACTTGTTGGTGTTGAGATTGTGGCTATACAAGTTTGGGGCAGTTTATGACTCTTGCTGTATGTTTTAGGTCTTACTGCCAAAATGAATTTGGATGGATCAGTTTTCAAAAGTCTTTCATTAGTGTTGGTTTTCTTGTTAAAATAGCTGCCCCCATGTCATTCTGAATCTTCCTATAACTGTTTTGTCTTCCCTTTGCTAAAACACCACGGAACACCATTTAGCTCAGTTTTTTTTAATAATAGCTAAAGTTATGTTAGCATTTGCAAACACTTTAGCACATTTAAGAAACTGCTCAACTGTCTGCAATTTGAGCAATACTGTGGTTTTATATGTGTTTGTGATCAAAATAGATAGTCTCGTCTCACTTGAATAGTTTTAACCTCCAAAGTGTGTTAGAATCGTTTCATTGTGTAAGTCGCTGCATGAAAAATAGTCAATTTAAATGTCAAAATCTGCCAAGACCACCAGAGTTACAACAGTTTGGAAACATTGCAGGAGCCTGTTCAGAGCCAGAAGAGGAAGGAGACTACAGATATATCACTTTGTAGTCAAGAACAGACAAAAAGAATATATGAAGATGCCGAAAAGTTGAGAGGATGACTCGGGCAGTTTTCCCCCCATACATTGCAAGGGAGAGCATTAGGTGTCAGGCTGATGAGAATCTGTGGCCAAGGACTGGAGCAAAAGCATTCACAACATATTTTCTTGTCCTTTTCACTGTGGTATAATATTGCACATAGCAGACCTGCTTTATTTCTAAATGACATGTTCTTCTTTAAATTGATGGTCGACATGCTTTTGTTCTGTTTCGTTCTATTTACATTAATTTTTTGTCTCTGTTTATTGTACTTTGTACTTTAGATATATAGATAGGGGGAAAAAATCAGATTAAATGTAAATACAAGTGTGCTTTTGCTCCACAAAGTGGAATGGAAAAACCTTGCGTTCTTAAAATGTGAGGAGTTTTCACTTTTCATACATAATAGCTGTTACTTATCCTCAGAAAGATAATAGTCTGGTACAGCAGGCATTCACTGCTGCTGAAAAAAAAGTAGGGCAAGACTGGAAATTAGAAGATGAGGATCAAAAACTTTAAAGCCCCACGCACATCAACCATAGTGTTTTGCTGAATGTAGGAGCTGAAAACATATTGGAAAAATGAGCCAAAGCAATTGAGATAATCTGTAAAATAATAATAATAACACTAATGAAAGACTATACTCCACTTTTGATACAGTAGCTAAGACAGAACTTTTTCCTCTGTTGATAAGATTCGAGTTGTAGATGCTGCATTTCCCAGAATAAGGCTTTCTGCTTACACTCACATGTACACACATACAAACGCACGTGCAGTCTCGCGCCCCATGTCTCATATTGTGTCCAGACATGCTAATACGCACACAAGCACACATGCACACCCACACACACAGACCACATCTTGATTAGGTTTTCATAAAGTCTGGGACTATGCTGAGTCTGTAATTGACTTTGACAGCAGAAGCCTCCATGTCCTATGGCTATGTTAAACGAACAATTTACATCTTCATTTCAAATTCTACATGGATAAAAAGCTATTAATTACATTAGTCTGCAGAGAGTCATTCCAGCTGTGTAGAATGTGTGTGTGTGTGTGTGCATCTCTGTCTGTGTATATCTCTCATCCTTATACTGTATACACTTTTGCTCATTTGTATATTAATGCTGTCTTGCGGCCAAACAATACCCGGTAAGTGCTTCTCCAGAGATGAGTTTATGAGTGTGGAAAGGACTTTTACTCTTATCTATTGCTTTGCAAAGTAAACACACGGCCACTCCTATATGAGCATTTTATGGACAGGGGAACATTTATCACATCTATTGACTTGGCACAGCTTTACACGGTTTTCCGTTCATTGCTTGTAATGCAAACCCTGTTACAAGCAATGAAGAGTTTCAGAATTTGTAAAACAAAATCTTGCGTAAATAGGTCATCAGATAGATAGATAGATAGATAGATAGATAGATAGATAGATAGATAGATAGATAGATAGATAGTTATGGAAAAACACAGGCAGACATGGAAAGATTAGCTCAATCAAAGGGGAAAAACATGCATAACAAAAAAAAGGGGGAGAGGAAAATGTTTTTGCATGACTATCAAGCAACTTTTCTCTCTTAGAGTGCTCCCTGTCAGCTTCAAAGAGTGCTTTAAGAGGCTGGGAAAGTGGCTCTCTGAACAGCAGCGAGAACAGAAGCATCTCAGCCATCATCTCTCAGCCATCTGCGTTATGGGGAGAACAACACAGACCCCTGTGTTTGCTTTGGAGATAGAACGATCAAAGAACAGCACTAACCATATAATGAAGGGACAGATGGACCTTATATGAAGTGGAGAGAGACAGAGAGAACTACAGCAAAATGGGAGGAGAGAGAGACAGAGAGAGGTGTAGACAAAATCAAACTGCAAATGCAACAATCTTTTTAGAAGAGAGAGGGAGAGAGAGAGAGAGAGGTGTGCAGGGGGGATATGATGTGGTGAAAAAGTGCGAGCCATCTCGTCGCATGCAGACTGCCTGCGCTGAATGAGAAAGCTAAAAGGTAATTTCACGGATAAAGAGGAGGCCTAATGCATAGAGGTAATGTAGCAGGGGATGGAACAAAGGCAAACTTTCATCTCTTTAAGCTTGGATGGAGAGAGAGTGAGAGAAAGCGAGAGAGAAAGCTTTGATGCTTTGAAAATGATAATAACAATCTCAAAGTCAGCCTCAGAAGAGAATGTGCCCCCCCCACACACACACCAAACCACCACCACCCCCCCTCACTGTGCCCCATCCCCTCCTCTTCTGCCCCCTACCACTTAATACAACTGCACAATGACTGTCTAGGACAAGGTGGGCTGTGGGTGTGTGTGTGTTAGTGTGAGGAGGGGAGGGGGGTGGTGGTGGTGGTGGGGGGAGCAAATTGTGACACTTAGGGCCTCCAAAATTACTCCTGGAACAAACACAATGATGGCGAGTATAAAGAGACTCATTATATGTGAGATTAGACGACTTTAGTGGACACACAAAGGGGGTTGAATTTATGTAAAGATCACATTTCTCATAGGTGGGATTTAAAGCTACAATGAAATATGAATGTTGAGAAAAGATTCATGGACCGTGGTTCTCTTTCTCTCCATCTCAGCTCCATACAGAAGTGAAGAACTGCTGTCGTTCTTTCTTCAGCTCTGTTGTCTCTGCAGGAAAAAAGCCCACATTGTTTTCGGAGCTTGTATCTGCCTCTTTTCATTCTATAATTCACATCGCCTGTGGAAATGATGGGCATTACACCCCATCTGCCTTCAAAATGATGAGAGGTGCATGAGATGAAGAGGTGTCGCTGAAGTGGGAGCACCTATTGTCTTTCAAGTTAAAGGAAATCCAGTGTACGCTTGGTTCCTTGGACAACGGCTCAAGTGGAAAACATTTTCAGCACGAGGTTTATTAAGAAATAGGACGTCTTCTCAAAAAAATACGAATAAAAAAAACCCACTTCAAATATATGCTTTTTGCAGAATTAAACAAAGTGGTTGGTTGATGAATACATGAATACTAAGTGCATTTCTATTTGTCAAATGCAACATACAGGCTGCAGCTGTCAATCACACACCACTCTTTGCTAATCTATAATGAAATTGTAACTCGAGCTATATATGATTAAAAGCAATTACAGAGTTCAGAATTAGGCTTTCCCATAATTTTTGCACAATTTTCTCTATTAAAAGCAAAGTATGAAACAATTTGTATCCCTTTTATTGTCTTTACACTGAACAGGTGATGCATCTAACTGTGTCAAACCATCTGAGTGCTTTAGCTCGTGATCTTTGACCCTCCGGGGCTGCAGGGATAAACCATTAGATGAGAACGTCGAGCCACTTTGTGTGTGTATGTGCATGCATGGCTGTGTGTGTGTGCGTGTCTATCAAGTGGATCACCTCCCCCACTTTTCCTTCATAGAAAACACAATTTAACACCCAATCTTCAATTATTCAAACCATTTGCTTCGAATGCAATCTGACCCACAAATGTTATCGCACATCTCTAGACAGTCGATCTTGGATGGCTTTAACCCATCTAAATGTAATGTATAATATTAATACCTTTTACAAAATAAATGCATGTAAATGCATTGTTTAAATCAACAAATAGATATGCTAGTCTGCGATTCAAACGCTGGCTCAGAATCTTAAGCGATCAAATCATTCATTTCTCAATCAGACTGAAATTATCCATATAATTTCTGCTTTGTTCCGAGGTATGGCTTTCTCCTGTTGATGGAGAGAATTTGAGTTCTGATCACAGATTAAATTCCAGCATGAAATGTCCTTGTGTCTTACCTCATTGGTTATTCTGTGCTGGTTAGCACCAATTGCGCACAGAGAAAAGACCTTTTTTATCCTTCCTCCCTCATTTCGTTTTTCTCTCCTGACCCCTCTGAGTATCACCAGACCTCAAAATTGCATTGAATATATAAATGCTAATGCTAATAACTGCTAGCAGGAGAAGATAATGTCCTTGACTGGTACAAGAAAAGATCCTTTTCTCTTACATGACTCACTGCCTCTGAATAACATTAGGAGAGTTCACATCCCAGGCTCTTATTTCTCTCTTACTCTGTCTCATTCTCTCTTTTTTTTCTTAATTTACTTGAACCCCCCCCCAAATCTAGCCCTCTTGTAACAGAAAAAAAAATTCAGCTGAAGTGTAAAATATTAATTCATTTATCTGAGTGATAAGATCTTGCTGCCTCGCTCGAAATTCCAATGACATCCATTTGCCATTAAGTCAATGCAACACACAAGCAACGAGGCCTCTGGAGCTTGTCTGCCTTTGCACCATCCTCCGCATCGCGGCTCCATTTTTATGCCTCTGGAAGCTTTTCATGGTAGGAATTAAACTATAATACTTGTTTCAGTGGCATGCATGTTAATGGCTGCAGCAAAGCTGTCATTTAAGAGACACGAGGAAACAGCTGCAGCGAACAAAATGGCCTCTCGTGGAAACACCCAGGATGTCTTTGGGACTTTTTATTGTCTCTCTAAAGATAGAGATCATCCTGATACTAAAATCCCTGCAGTTCTGGAATGAATGTTCAATTGTTATTGTGCATTCTGATTGGTCTCTGTTTAAGAGTGTCCAGTGGGGTCCAAAAAGCCTCTTAGGCCTTCCCAGTAGGGCCTGTCAGTAACAATAGAGGAATTAAAGGACCCTGCACTGGCAAAAAAAAAAAAAAGCCCCATGACATGAATAAGAAGCCAAATATTCTATTGTTTCATATAGGAACTTGGTTCTCTTTGAAGATGGATGTGAAGAGAGCTGCACGGCAGAATTTGCCCTTGCCTAAGTTTCTTAAAAATGAATTATTTCTCGTCTGGCAGGCAGCTCTCCGGAGGTGAGAGGCTGCCTCTTAACATGAGCAGGTATCAGTCTTAAAACCGCTCAAAGTAATTGTACCTTTGAAGTCACACACATCACAGATGGCACAGTCAATATTGCACCAACTTGTCTGAGTACTTTCCCCCCAGTCTCTGCTACAGTTCTGCTCTTTTCCTTGTGACGAAAAATACATTATTTGTCACAAACTTTTTTTTTTTCATTAAAAGGGGCCTGCCATCAATCAGTCCTGCAATCACTCATGCAATCACATTAATCATTCTTCTCTGCCTTATTTGCGTCATTTTGGATAAGAATGTTCAGACCCCAAGTGGAATATACTTCACAGTTACTTCTGCTTCTTTATATACCTTTGACAGCATACTCCTCAAACCACGTCAGCAATATTCGGTAAGAGCAATAGTCACTGACAACTGGCATTGGATTTCTCAGAATTTCAAACAAAACGCCTTTTCAAGGCGATTTTTCTCCTTTATTCTGTATATTTTCACTGGGTGAACAATGAGGTTTCTTTTTAAACAAAGTTGAGGAGTGGTTGAGAATCTAGTGTTAAGTAACAAGGCTGAAACTTAAATTTATCTTGAACATTAAAGTCACAACAAACTGATATTTTGATTTGAATTTTGAGGGTAAAACGTACACTGGCTACAGAATGCATCGGGAGCTGTTCCCTATGAGCTTCGGTTAAATAGGGAACAAGGACATGCTTTTGTTTTACCTAACCATAGCTTTCACCCAGCAAATGGCGGAAAAGAAGCATCTGTGAATACTCTACCTGACCCTGTTGTCAGGTAGGAGGCAAAGACAAAGGGGGAGAGTAATAGAAATGAAAGTAATAAAAGATGGAGAAGGGTCTGGCACTCGAAAGTGTTTAAAATTTAGTTGGCATTACAAGGTGGAGTGAAAAAGTTCCTAAGACTTTGCCTGTTGTGCATGAACCAAGTGCTGGAGGGTGTGATGTGATGCAACCAGTATAGAGACCTGTGTTGTGAATTGCACGATCACTTCCAAGTCAGCACTTATGATTTGCACTATGAAGCAGAAGCCTGTCAACAGGCCGAGGATGACCTAACCTTAATTTTGACGATCATCACTGATGACGAGAGTTTGGTCTACGGCTACTGTACCATGAATCCTTCCACTCCGCTCCGACTCTTAACTCTAAGTTCTTCGGTTACATCCCGAGGCGTTTATATGAGAACATGAGAACGCTGCACTAAAAACAAGCAACTTATTTTGCCACACCAATAAAAGTGTTGCCTTATTCACTAGATTTGGTTCCCTGTTATTCCATTCTCTTATTTGTCTTCAGCCTCTTTCGTCTTCTTTCCAAAAAACTTGAAATTTAATTTGAAAGGTTTGACATTTTGACACAGCGGAGGAGATCCATCGCGTAAGCTTGACACATTGACAGAACAGGGAATGACAGTCACTGGTGGATTTTACCCTGAATATGTGTGTAACTAGAACTAGGTTTATGTTGAAAGTCTACCAGATGAGCCCTTTACACATATCAGTTTGCAAACCAGCATCTATACGCAAAAAATAGCCACAGGTAGCCAAAAAGAAAAAGAAAAAAAATTCAATCACATCCACAAAACAGTGGAAATGAGAAGAGCATTTCTCCAACACCACAAACAACAAAGTTTTAAGGGGAGAAATGGGGACGAGACATCAATCCATCCGCGGCTATGAAATGAGAAGATGAAACAGATGAATCACAGAGACACAGGAGTTCTTGAGTCTCTGCAGGTATAATGCTGTAAATCATTACCACCTTTCGGAGTCACTGCTTGAAGAGGTATTGTTTCAAAATCCCTTTGCTGCTATCTGATGCTCTAAGAGACAAAATCTTTCTGCAAAACATGCACAGGAGATAGAGAGACACACGCACACACAGATGGTAAAGAAGGCATTTCCAGTATGGGAAAAAAAAGAGGAAGAGGGGGGAAAAAAGGCCAACAGCACAAACAGAAAAGAGCATTGAGATGGAGAAGCAGACAGCACAGGAAGACAGCGAGTAAAGTCAAGCTTGAGAGGTTGCACACGTTTCCTGCCTTGATTAATAAAGTCTGGCTGGGGCTCAGGTCAGCTCTCTGCTTATCCAGCACTGCTCCAGCCTTGCGCACTCTCGCACATTTGGTGCCGTCTCCCAGCTTTCCTGTGTTGACTGACATGCCCTAGCCTCTTTTAATTGTTTTTTCAGATGGAGCCATGCCAAAGGCTGAATCTGTTAAAAATGCAGAATTTGTTACATCTGTGGCCATTTACGTGTCTGGATACAGTGTGTGCGCTGCCAAATTTTGATATTTGATACGTCTGCATGCTCCATTTTTTTGTTATAAGACTTTACGTTAAAGTATGTATGTGACTGCAAAGGCCTACTGCACAACCAATGATAATACAATAATAAGGTCATATCAGTATTCATCTCACAGGCCGGAACAGGGTGAAGTGTTGATAGAAATTATATTAGACCATCCAAGATTAAGCACTTTTCCTCAAATACATACTCAGGTACTTTAAGCCTAACCCTTCGTAATGGGTCCATTCACCCACTGCATAATGGGGATCCTGTTACAAACTGCATTTAAAAGAATCAAATAAAACATGTAATTTTGATCAAAAAGTAAGAAACACTCACCAAAATGCATCATTAGGACAGCCCTTGCCCACAGTTTAAGACATTAAGGGCGTTTAGCCATAAGGAGTGGTGAACATAATGGGCTGGGTGTGGGTTCATCGGGTTGTCTGCTAACATTTTTATTGCCTTTTTGCTCCATACTTTACCCATTAAAGAGTTGGAAATGTACAAAAATTGTGTGCCAATTTGCCAGTTATTTGCCCGCTAAATGTTGAAGCACTTTGCTGTCATTTGGGGTGATCAATGCTTAATGAATTAGTCTGTTTTTCACCTCCGTTAAAGGCAGACATGCTTAGCACCTTCCCAATCCCTCTGAGACCCTGTCTGATGGAAGCCTTCCCCCCCTAATTTATGAAAAGTGAGGAGCTAAGCAGTTCATGCGTCTAGAAGTACCAGCTTTTTGGTAAATTGCTTTTTCTGAATTCACTTGAGTCCAAAACGGAACTCAACCTCAACTTTCATTAAACGGAGGATGAAAGAATGTCTTGAGAAGTGGTGGAAATAAAGAGGAAACAGAGACAGACAGACCATAAGATAAATGGCAGGAGCTCAAAGCAATGTTTACATGATGGGAATGAGTGTCCTAATGCAGTGATGATTGCAGAGTGTTTCCACTGATTCCATTTAGCCTATTGAATTAGCCAGAGCTGGAGTCAGCACACTGGCCGCAGCGCTCCAGAAACAGACACCCAGGCATCAAAATCCAATTAAATCCATTTGTTAAATAATGTAATGATTGCCTAAGCATACTTTTCACTTGGACTCCATTCATTTCAAGCCATAAAAATGCCATTGTTTTCTGAGCTTTGGGAAAGGTTATGCAGATTGATAGAATTAATTGTCTGGCAGGCAAAAAAATGTCATTACAACACTTAGATGGCCATGATGGCCCATTTATATCCCCAGTCTGTTAGCGGCCAGGCATTTTAATTTGTAACTTGACATGATAATGTGGCTGGTTCCCAGCTCGCAGACACAAATACTGCCTTGATTAAAAGCAACCATTTCTTTCTCCTTCCCAATAGCTGGACATTAAGAATCTATAAACTATATGCTGTAAACTTTATCTGGCAAACAATTAGCTTGCTATATGGTGCCATCAACATGTAACGTGCAGATTTAAAGTCACATAGTTATATGATAAACATGATAAAACCGTTTTACACATGAATGTCTAAAACATAAGCAGCATTTTTGAATAATATGAATGCAAGGCTTCTTAGAAAAGAAATGCTTACTTTAAGAATCGCATAATATTCAAAGTCAGTGGATGTATTCAAAGAAAATTCCACTTTGATTCACAAGAAAGGTGGAAACAACCTTTTATGGAGTAATGAGAACTATTTATCTCGTGTATCTGAGTTATTTTAACAATGTAATTCAGATGTTTTCTGAAGGATTGTGCCGGATGGCATGAGATTATCTCTGCATAGGTCATTCCCGCCAATATTAACTGTAGTATTTAACCTGAAATCCTGACAGCAGCTTCTGGGACACAAGCAGCGCATCTGTGGATATACTGATCAGACTGCAAACATCTCTTCAGAGGTCACCGACTTGGCTTGAGACTGAATTAGACACGGATGGAGAACTCTCCTGCATTATGAGTGGGGGGAAAAGGCTATGTTTCCACGGTAACATATTCCTGGATGGGTGTGAGAGGACTGGATCATTAAACCAGACTGGAGATTTCAAGGTCAAGGGTCAGAGGTGCCGCAGCCCAGCGGGAGCAGCTTGTCAATCTATCATTACAGAGCGCTCATAAACATACAGCACGCAACACAGGTGTGAATGAATGAACATGCACGCACACACCGCTTGATTCCTGACAATTAAAGAAAAAAATAATTTATTTTCTCATTTTTTCTCTTCTTAACCATCTCAGCTCTCTCTGGACAAACATTCCTCTCCCCACGTCCTCACTACTCAAAAATCAACGTCAATTTTAAACAGTTACATGCCATTCTTTATTAATACAGCTGAATACTATAAATTCTGCAAGTGCAAAACATACAGGAATGTGTGAATGAAAATGTGGTGTTCAAATGATTAATTTAGCCGTGCTGTTATGGACTTTTTATGTATGGCGTGCTTAGCCTTTGATTGTTGTGAATGTGCGATGTGACTTCCAGTGTTTGTGTGGCTTACAGTAGCAGTTTAGCCAACAAGGGCCACCATGTGCAAGACTCTTGTAGCTATTTATCTGGTCGGCTATAGTTTATCTTCAAGGTGATTGATAAAATGTTGAACACAGCAGCATTCCTCTAATTTTGTCCAAGAGTTCTTGTCTGCAATAACATTAAACAGAGCAATAAACACCAAAATTCCAACCAAACACCTGACAGTACGGCATAGTAATGCTTATATGCTGTAATTTTGTCTACACATTACACTGGCGTCGCTGTAAAATATCATGCTGGCAAATCTAGCTAGCAGCTGCTAGTACTTTAGCGGCTGCTGGCAAATCTAGCTAGCAGCTGCTAGTACTTTAGCGGCTAATACTTTAGCGTAATTTAACTGGGAAATGTATTTAAGCTAAAGTGTACACTTTAATAATAATATTAGTGCTGTCAGCGTTAATCTCGTTAAAATGACGTTAACACCATAACCGCATTAACGCGGTTAAGGCAAATCTCCGTTAGCGAGTCAACGCCGATCGCCCCGTGCGTGGGGCTGCACGGCGCTAACGCATTAACGAGCTAACCACGCTAACGCTTTGAGAGATGACAGCACTAAATAATACACATTTCAACAACAACGATAATAACTGTATTTAAAATTAATTAATTTTGGGATTTGTTTTGAGTGAACTAGCATAGCTGCAACTCAAAGACAGTTCTTTCTTTTACTCCACGAGTGACAGAAACTTACCTGACAGAAGTCAACATTTACAAAACACATTCACCTGCTTAAAGCAGTGGATCAGCTGGAAGAAGCCAAAAGCAAAAGCAAAGCACAAAATAAGAACACAGGAGTGTTTGGTGCGTAACAACAATGAATACCTTTATCGAAGCTCCATCTTTTCTCTCCCACGTGTCGTAGTTGTCTAGCTCTTGTGACATGTTTTTTTTCTTCCTTTTTTGCAATTTTTTCTTTGAAACTGATAAAGCAGAATGATCAAAAATAGTTGGAGACAAATGGAGAGCCTCTGGTTTGGAGTTTTGATTTGCGTGACTGGAAGATGCTATGCAAAGAACAAATGATGACAGTTTCTACTGTAGTTCTCTATATCATTATCAACCCTTATCAGCTTTTGTTTTCAAAGCAACCAGATGTGTTACATGTGCCCACTTTGTACTGGGTATCTTGCAAGTGAAGGGAAAAAAAAGCAAGCGTGCGTCTTCTAATATGATGTATGTGTGAAGACAGTTAAAATTAGGAACTCAGCTGTGCTAATAAACACGGAGTGTGCAAAATATTAGGAATGGCATTTTAATAATGAGCTCCATCCGATTGGTCGCAATCAGTGTGTCAATTTGTGAAGCCTTTTTTAACCTCTCATAATCTGAAACTCACCCTCGGGGGAGCTGAGGCTTAAAAAAAGGTGAAATCAATAAAGAATCAAGGCTTTCATGTGGACTCCCTTGATCAGGCTGTCTCTGGCAAAAAAAAAAGTACACATTCCCAATGTTTTTCACAGTTGAATTTGACGGGGCATGTTTTAAAGACCATCAACACTGATAACTATTAATGACACGCAGAAAAAAAATCCAGTACATCGAATACATTATTCAGTATGCTCAGACCTAGATAGGTACACTGTTGCTGATATTTATGTACCACAAACAACTACGCATGAGCTACTTTAATATTCTTTTTGACCAATAAACAAACTCAATATGTACAAAAAAGAAAGCTATTTGGAGGTGCAAAGCAGGATTTTCAGTGGTGGTGGGGCACAAAGTGATTTTCTTTCTTTCTGTACAGCCCGCACAGGAAGGGATGCTGTATTAACTGATATGTGTTGATGTTTATTAGCCTTGATACAAGTCTTGCACGTTGTTCCTAAAAGTTAAAAGCAAACTGAAGCGAGTCATATATCAAAGCGTATCAGGGCAGGGAACCGTGATTGATCGTGCACCTACTCCTGGTCAGATCAATTTGAATTTTTCAAAATAAACATTTCTATCATTGTCTAAAATCTGACAGGTTACTGTGAGAAAAGGGTTCACTTGACTGCGTTAATAGTGGAATAAAAGGCTGCCACGAACACTTTGGCTGTGTTGTGTCTAAACAGCGGAGACAATGACACTGCGGGAGGTTTGTGTTAAACATTCAAAAGTGTGAAAAAAATAAATAAATTTGCCACAAATAATAATAGTTTTAAAAAATCTATTCCAACTACATCATATTAATATAATCATATTAAAGTTAGCACCGAGCTGACAAGCAGTGCTTTGGAGGCATTTTCCAAATTCAGTGGAAATATATTGGCTTCCACAGCATGGGGAGAGATCTTAATGTAGGGCTACAGCAAATGCTTATAAATGAACAAGTGCTGAAGGTGAATTCCCACAGTCAGATTTGATTGCGTGATGTGCAAACATTCAAAGTTGCATCATCAGTGCAAATGTAGCTGAATTTTAACCCATGATTAAAATTTCCAAGAAGGAGCAGTGATCACTGATTCATGATAATGTGTATCTTTAGTAGTAGCAGCTGCAGGGTCTCAGAAAGCAGTAAGGAAGGTGTTGGGAGTTCAGTAGATATAGTTAAGACTCACTGAGGATAAGAGTGACCGTCAATATTATCCTCATGGATGATCATGAGCTGCATACAAGCTGTTTCGTCCAATATCTTAGACACGGATGGAGAACTCTCTGTGTTAGGAAGAAGTTGAGCAAAAAGTAATCTCAGCTCCTTGTTTGCTACTTACATTTCTGGAGGCACCTGCATATGGTGGCTGCGCTCAGCCATAGAAAGGGATGTAGAATGACCCACCCCCCTCTTGCAGGGTGACTGGATAACAAGTGTGAGGTAGTGAGGGAGAGGTGGAGAAAATAACCTCAATTTACACTCATTTTCACATTTCTTTGGCAAATGTTGCAACATATTGGGTTTTGCTGCAGCAGAGCCTGCTTTCTGTCCGGTGTGTGTGCTTGTGTGTGGCATGTGTAGACAATGGGCAGACTCTCCTGGTCTCCTAGTTGTCCTAACCCCCTGCGGCGAGGCTGAATAACACACCTCATCCTGGGCTTCTTTTCTCTCGCGCGCTCATTTTCACACTCCCCTTTTCTCCACTTCCAAAAGGCTGAGACAAAAGCAGGCCTGTGTTATCGCCACTTTGTTTGCGAGTGTGTGCGTGAGCTTGTGTGTGTTTGTGTGTGTATGTAGAGGTCCTTTCTTGCTCCTTCAGGAAATGGTGCATCAAAGAGCATTATGTAGATGCTTGAATAGCTGCTGTTCAGGGTCTATCGGGGGTCGCCATAATTTTGTCTGCGCCTTTCTTTATTTTAAGAGAGAAAGTAGAAATGATCACGACAGAAAAAAATGTTCTTTTTGCAACACGGCTTTACAAAGCAGTATTTTATATTTTCTTAATGGTTTTTCCTTCTTTTCTCGAGACAAATATGAAGTCTTAGTCTTATGAGACTAATTACATAATTATTTCTGCTATTTTGCTTAAGTGCGTCTTAAGAGTGATTTTTCAGAACTTTAAAAGAAGTCAGGACAAAATGTTCAATTGACTTCTGCTTTGACTATTTTTCCACTTTTCTTTTTAGCTAATTGTTTTTTCCCGTTGTTACTATTAAAGCATGAAAGCCAATGATTAAACGCCATAGCCACTCGGTTCTGTACTGCAGTGATGCTTGCTGTACTAAATAGGCTCTTGTACAGTAAGAATCATCAGTAGACACAGCTTTTCTTCCTCTAGGTGTTCCAGAAAACATGGAGCCTTCAGCATGTGTTTAATAAAAAGAAAAAACAGCTTCTTTAACAAAGCCAAGATCTGTCATCTCACCTCACACAACTTACATCTATATGCAACCATTACGTATGGTTACCCTGCAATACAAGGCAAATCATCCTGATTTTTCTATCTAAATTTGCCCCCTTGCATTACACAGTTAATCATTTACCTCAGCCAATCTCTCCAATCTTAATGCCTGTCTCAGAGAACCATTTTATGTCCGTTTCCATTTTTCACAGGACTTGTGATGAACTACAATATTAAACCAGGTAGAATGCTCATTTTCTACCCATCAAAAGGCTCAGCATGCGAATGTGAGATTCCTGTGGTGTAGTAGAAGAGGAAACGGATCACTGAGTCTCCCTAAGGTCCTGCACAGTGATTAGGCTTTAGATAGGAGATCATCAATTCATACTGGGATCTATACCGGCTGTAATGATGGGGGAGTGTGTACAGTATGTGTGTGTGTGTGTGTGTGGGAAGGGGAGCAGGGGGAAAGATAGTCAATTAAAATGTGAGGCAGGCTAAAGAGAGTGATTATGTGCTGACCTTTCCAGCAGTTTTAGACACCCTGTCCGTGAAAGGGTTATAAGGGAGTCTAAATGGAAACAGACACACACAGATGCACATACACGCTCACACACATACGTAGAATTACAGACTTTCCATACACTGCGTGCTCTATGGATTGGAATTAATTAAACTTCTAGGTGATATAGTGGAGGCTGATTGGAAGCTAATGTCCTTCTGACTGTTTACCTGCCCAGGGCTGGAACTACACACACCATATCTAATGAGCTGAGGAGTAGGATGAAGAAAGCGCAGCCACACACATTCTCTCCTACACACTGCTGGGCAATTAAAAACCTTCCTCAGCCGAGATTGTGAAAGTTGTAACGGCTTGCTAATTCTCTGTGACTGAGTGGTGGTGGAAAGGCCTGGAGTGTGTTTGTTTTTGCATGTGCACAGTTTGATGTAAGCTGCCTGAGAACTCCTCATTTGTGACTATGTACACTACAACAAAAAAAGTCCCGTTGAACATTCTTACAAACTCCTGACCTTCAGATCAGAAAAGCCACTGTAAATACTTTTGTTGCTAGAGGCGTTTCTTTAATTTTCAGGAACAGAATATGAACATTTACTTGTTTCTGATGGGGAGAATGTGAGATCAGATATAGAAATAAGGAAATAAGGACCTAGCTTTTCAACAGTTGTGAAGCGCTCACATCTAATTGTCATTCATCAGATGTCTAAAATTAGGATTTTCTTGTTTTCTACCCAGCCAGTATTTCTAATCAGTCAGTGTTTATGTAAATGTCGTCTCACAAATCTTACACTCTACTCTGAACTCACCTGCTCAGTTTCTGGAGATAAATGAGTCCCCCTGGATTTGTGGTTTCTTTTGGACACCTGCTCCCTCTCCCTTACCCCCTCCTGCCACGATCTTGCAATATTTCTTAAAGATGTGTGATTATAAACATCTAAAATGGTATACTGAACTTTTTTAAATCACTGAAAATGGTTATAAAGTCTAGTGGAAGTGGATACAATGCATTTTAAACGTTCTGTTCGAAGAAAGTTTTGTGAAATTACTTTTACATTAGGGTATAACAACTGGAATCACCATCGTAAAAGTGGGCTAGTATATAGCTGGTGTTGTACATATTGATAAAAGGCTTGTATACAATATTCAAGTACTGACCCAGGAATGGTCAGTACTGGCTAGGCTAGAAGTCAGATTATTTGCAGTTAAGTTGCCCTGTATTGATTGGGGATTTCAGATAATATCATGCCAAGGTGTGGCAAAAAATGGCGGTCCATCCAAACTGTCAAGGGCGTTTAGGTTTTTTTTAGCTAGCACTAAGAATCAACCAGTAAGTCAATTGACAAAAAGTGTACTTAAAGAAATGTAGATTAAAACTACCAAAAATCTGCACATTTGAAATCCGACTTTGAGTTCAGAACAAACTGATCTTTCTGGTACGCCAAAAGAAGCAAAAAAATAATAATAATAAATAAATAATAATCTGGAATCTGGGAGTAAATGGTGCAAACTTTGAGTCAAAAACCATCCAGATTTTTCAGTGTATCATTAACATTGTTGGCTGCAGCCCAATAATACCAAAGCAAAAGGAAACAATACCAGTTAAAGATTTTTTGAAGAGAAATCTGCCATGATTGCAATGGCAAGTCAGCTCTTCTGATCTAAGGCACCATACCAATGTTCATTTCCACAAATGACATTATCACCATTCTTACAGCAGCCATCTTAAGTGTGCCATCCATTCATGGCTATTCAAGAAAGTTGATTTGAAAGCAATCTCCGGTGTCTGCAATTCTGCGAGGGAGACATTACACTGGGCACGGGCAATGTTAGAAAAGGCACAACATAGCAATAAATATAGAAACTGAAAGACAGGGGACAGTGATAAAGGGAAGAATAGCAGCAGAGAGTGAAGGTGGACATCCTGTACGGGAGGCAATCGGCGTGCAGGTTGGCTGTCCTTTATGACTCTCAGGGCTCATAATAACTGAGCTAAACGTTTATATTAACACAGCATATCAGCCTTGCCATCAGAGCAGTCAATGATAGAGAAAAAAAGCACACATAATTATACCGGGGGCCTCGAAATGAACTGTCGTTAGTTTCATAAACATACAGAAGGAGGGAGGGATGGGAAACGTGAGAGAAAGGGAGAGAGAAGCAAAATCTAATTTACCCCTTCAAATCACATTCATAGGCTGGGACTGTCAGGGACCTCCTGAGAGTAAAAGATGAGAGAGAGAGAAAGAGAGACAGAGAGACAGAGAGACTTAGGAGGTGGAAAAGGTCAGGGGACCTCAGCTTAGAGGAGATAGCCAAATATTATGTTAATATGGACTCTATTTTACATACAGAGCTAATCAGCGTGGCCCAGAATTAAAGGGGCAGATAATTAATTCTAGAGTAAGGGGTTATCCTCTTTGCCTATTGTCTTGGCAGGAAAGAGGAGGGCAAAGAGAGAGCAAGGACAGAGAAAGGGAGAGGAGTCCCTCAGCCTGTGTTGAACATGCAGTGATAA